>NC_059200.1:929434-976934 GCF_020615455.1 Coregonus clupeaformis | reverse complement strand
CCTATCCTGATCTAAACCTATTCTGATTTAATCCTATTCTGATCTAAACCTATTCTGGTCTAATCGTATTCTGATCTAAACCTATTCTGATTTAATCCCATTCTGATCTAAATGTATTCTGATCTAATCCTATCCTGATCTAATCCTATTCTGATCTAATCCTATCCTGATCTAAACCTATTCTGATCTAAACCTATTCTGATCTAATCCTATTCTGATCTAATCCTATTCTGATCTAATCCTATCCTGATCTAAACCTATTCTGATCTAAACCTATTCTGATCTAATCCTATTCTGATCTAAACCTATTCTGATCTATACCTATTCTGATCTAAACTTATTCTGATCTAAACCTATTCTGATCTAATCCTATTCTGATCTAATCCTATCCTGATCTAAACCTATTCTGATCCAAACCTATTCTGATCTAATCCTATCCTGATCTAAACCTATTCTGATCTAAACCTATTCTGATCTATACCTATTCTGATCTAAACTTATTCTGATTTAATCCTATTCTGATCTAAACCTATTCTGATCTAATCCTATTCTGATCTAAACTTCTTCTGATCTATACCTATTCTGGTACGTATTCTGATCTAATCCTATTCTGGTACCTATCTCTAAAACAATAATGGTTTCTGGAGAGAGATGTAGTGTGTCTGCTGTACTGACAGTTCTGGCTATCTGCTGGGGTGGCACGTGACGTACAGACGTGTGAGTCTGCTGGGGTGGCACTTGACCTACAGGTGTTTGTGTGTGTGTGTGTGTGTGTGTGTGTGTTGAGGTGGCACGTGACGTACAGGTGTGTGTGTGTGTGTGTGTGTGTTGAGGTGGCACGTGACGTACAGGTGTGTGAGTGTGTGTGTGTGTGTGTGTGTGTGTTGAGGTGGCACGTGACGTACAGGTGTGTGAGTGTGTGTGTGTGTGTGTTGAGGTGGCACGTGACGTACAGGTGTGTGAGTGTGTGTGTGTGTGTTGAGGTGGCACGTGACGTTCAGGTGTGTGAGTGTGTGTGTGTGTGTGTTGAGGTGGCACGTGGCGTACAGGTGAGTGAGTGTGTGTGAGTGTGTGTGTGTGTGTTGAGGTGGCACGTGACGTACAGGTGTGTGTGTGTGAGTGTGTGTGTTGAGGTGGCACGAGACGTACAGGTGTGTGAGTGTGTGTGTGTGTGTTGAGGTGGCACGAGACGTACAGGTATGTGTGTGTGTGTGTGTGTGTGTTGAGGTGGCACGTGACGTACAGGTGTGTGAGTGTGTGTGTGTGTCTGTGTGTGTGTTGAGGTGGCACGTGACGTACAGGTGTGTGAGTGTGTGTGTGTGTGTGTGTGTGTTGAGGTGGCACGTGACGTACAGGTGTGTGAGTGTGTGTGTGTGTGTTGAGGTGGCACGAGACGTACAGGTGTGTGAGTGTGTGTTGAGGTGGCACGAGACGTACAGGTGTGTGTGTGTGTGTTGAGGTGGCACGTGACGTTCAGGTGTGTGTATGTGTGTGTGTGTGTGTGTTGAGGTGGCACGTGACGTTCAGGTGTGTGAGTGTGTGTGTGTGTGTTGAGGTGGCACGAGACGTACAGGTGTGTGAGTGTGTGTGTGTGTGTTGAGGTGGCACGTGACATTCAGGTGTGTGTATGTGTGTGTGTGTGTGTGTTGAGGTGGCACGTGACGTACAGTATGGTACTGTAGGTAGAGGAGCAGTATTTATACCTTTATGTTGAGTCATTGTTTCTGTGATAAACTCTCACTGTCCATGCAACATTTACACAGGAAGTGTGACAAATGACACTCTGTTCCCTGTGTAGGACATTACTTTTGACCTGAGTCCTATGGGTAACAAAGTATACTCTATTCCCTGTGTAGGACACTACTTTTGACCTGAGTCCTATGGGTAACAAATGACACATACTTGGTGCCACCAAAGAAGTCATAACGCTCATCATCATTCAAAACATTGAGCCATATCAACCAGGCTCCAAATAACAAAGCTCCGTATAATAAAGCTCTGTATAATAAAGCTCTATAATAAACCTCCGTATAATAAAGCTCTCTATAATAAAGCTCTGTATAATAAAGCTCTATAATAAAGCTCTGTATAATAAAGCTCTGTATAATAAAGCTCTGTATAATAAAGCTCCGTATAATAAAGCTCCGTATAATAAAGCTCCGTATAATAAAGCTCTGTATAATAAAGCTCTGTATAATAAAGCTCTATAATAAAGCTCTGTGTAATAAAGCTCTGTATAATAAAGCTCTATAATAAAGCTCTGTATAATAAAGCTCTGTATAATAAAGCTCTCTATAATAAAGCTCCGTATAATAAAGCTCTGTATAATAAAGCTCTATAATAAAGCTCTGTATAATAAAGCTCTCTATAATAAAGCTCCGTATAATAAAGCTCCGTATAATAAAACTCTATAATAAAGCTCTGTATAATAAAGCTCGGTATAATAAAGCTCTGTATAATAAAGCTCTGTATAATAAAGCTCTCTATAATAAAGCTCCGTATAATAAAGCTCTGTATAATAAAGCTCTATAATAAAGCTCTGTATAATAAAGCTCTCTATAATAAAGCTCCGTATAATAAAGCTCCGTATAATAAAACTCTATAATAAAGCTCCGTATAATAAAGCTCCGTATAATAAAGCTCCGTATAATAAAGCTCTCTATAATAAAGCTCTGTATAATAAAGCTCTATAATAAAGCTCTATAATAAAGCTCTGTATAATAAAGCTCTATAATAAAGCTTTATAATAAAGCTCTGTATAATAAAGCTCTATAATAAAGCTCTATAATAAAGCTTTATAATAAAGCTCTGTATAATAAAGCTCTATAATAAAGCTTTATAATAAAGCTCTGTATAATAAAGCTCTATAATAAAGCTCTATAATAAAGCTCTATAATAAAGCTTTATAATAAAGCTCTGTATAATAAAGCTCTATAATAAAGCTATGTATAATAAAGCTCTGTATAATAAAGCTCTGTATAATAAAGCTCTGTATAATAAAGCTCTGTATAATAAAGCTCTGTATAATAAAGCTCTATAATAAAGCTTTGTATAATAAAGCTCTATAATAAAGCTTTATAATAAAGCTCTGTATAATAAAGCTCTATAATAAAGCTCTATAATAAAGCTCTGTATAATAAAGCTCTATAATAAAGCTTTATAATAAAGCTCTGTATAATAAAGCTCTATAATAAAGCTATGTATAATAAAGCTCTGTATAATAAAGCTCTGTATAATAAAGCTCTGTATAATAAAGCTCTATAATAAAACTCTGTATAATAAAGCTCTGTATAATAAAGCTCTATAATAAAGCTCTGTATAATAAAGCTCTGTATAATAAAGCTCTGTATAATAAAGCTCTATAATAAAGCTCTGTATAATAAAGCTCTGTATAATAAAGCTCTATAATAAAGCTCTGTATAATAAAGCTCCGTATAACAAAGCTCCGTAATAACAAAGCTCCGTATAACAAAGCTCTGTATAATAAAGCTCTATAATAAAGCTCTGTATAATAAAGCTCTGTATAATAAAGCTCTATAATAAAGCTCTGTATAATAAAGCTCTATAATAAAGCTCTGTATAATAAAGCTCCGTATAACAAAGCTCTGTATAATAAAGCTCTATAATAAAGCTCTGTATAATAAAGCTCTATAATAAAGCTCTGTATAATAAAGCTCTGTATAATAAAGCTCTGTATAATAAAGCTCCGTATAATAAAGCTCCGTATAATAAAGCTCCGTATAATAAAGCTCTGTATAATAAAGCTCTGTATAATAAAGCTCTATAATAAAGCTCTGTATAATAAAGCTCTGTATAATAAAGCTCTATAATAAAGCTCTGTATAATAAAGCTCTGTATAATAAAGCTCTCTATAATAAAGCTCCGTAAAATAAACCTCTGTATAATAAATCTCTATAATAAAGCTCTGTATAATAAAGCTCTCTATAATAAAGCTCCGTATAATAAAGCTCCGTATAATAAAACTCTATAATAAAGCTCTTTATAATAAAGCTCGGTATAATAAAGCTCTGTATAATAAAGCTCTGTATAATAAAGCTCTCTATAATAAAGCTCCGTATAATAAAGCTCTGTATAATAAAGCTCTATAATAAAGCTCTGTATAATAAAGCTCTCTATAATAAAGCTCCGTATAATAAAGCTCCGTATAATAAAACTCTATAATAAAGCTCCGTATAATAAAGCTCCGTATAATAAAGCTCCGTATAATAAAGCTCTCTATAATAAAGCTCTGTATAATAAAGCTCTATAATAAAGCTCTATAATAAAGCTATGTATAATAAAGCTCTATAATAAAGCTTTATAATAAAGCTCTGTATAATAAAGCTCTATAATAAAGCTCTATAATAAAGCTTTATAATAAAGCTCTGTATAATAAAGCTCTATAATAAAGCTTTATAATAAAGCTCTGTATAATAAAGCTCTATAATAAAGCTCTATAATAAAGCTCTATAATAAAGCTTTATAATAAAGCTCTGTATAATAAAGCTCTATAATAAAGCTATGTATAATAAAGCTCTGTATAATAAAGCTCTGTATAATAAAGCTCTGTATAATAAAGCTCTGTATAATAAAGCTCTGTATAATAAAGCTCTATAATAAAGCTCTGTATAATAAAGCTCTATAATAAAGCTTTATAATAAAGCTCTGTATAATAAAGCTCTATAATAAAGCTCTATAATAAAGCTCTGTATAATAAAGCTCTATAATAAAGCTTTATAATAAAGCTCTGTATAATAAAGCTCTATAATAAAGCTATGTATAATAAAGCTCTGTATAATAAAGCTCTGTATAATAAAGCTCTGTATAATAAAGCTCTATAATAAAGCTCTGTATAATAAAGCTCTGTATAATAAAGCTCTATAATAAAGCTCTGTATAATAAAGCTCTGTATAATAAAGCTCTGTATAATAAAGCTCTATAATAAAGCTCTGTATAATAAAGCTCTGTATAATAAAGCTCTATAATAAAGCTCTGTATAATAAAGCTCCGTATAACAAAGCTCCGTAATAACAAAGCTCCGTATAACAAAGCTCTGTATAATAAAGCTCTATAATAAAGCTCTGTATAATAAAGCTCTGTATAATAAAGCTCTATAATAAAGCTCTGTATAATAAAGCTCTATAATAAAGCTCTGTATAATAAAGCTCCGTATAACAAAGCTCTGTATAATAAAGCTCTATAATAAAGCTCTGTATAATAAAGCTCTGTATAATAAAGCTCTATAATAAAGCTCTGTATAATAAAGCTCTATAATAAAGCTCTGTATAATAAAGCTCTGTATAATAAAGCTCTGTATAATAAAGCTCTGTATAATAAAGCTCTGTATAATAAAGCTCTATAATAAAGCTCTATAATAAAGCTCTGTATAATAAAGCTCTGTATAATAAAGCGCTGTATAATAAAGCTCTATAATAAAGCTCTATAATAAAGCTCTGTATAATAAAGCTCTGTATAATAAAGCTCTGTAAATAAAGCTCCGTATAACAAAGCTCCGTATATCAAAGCTCTGTATAATAAAGCTCCGTATAACAAAGCTCTGTATAATAAAGCTCTATAATAAAGCTCTGTATAATAAAGCTCCGTATAATAAAGCTCCGTATAATAAAGCTCTATAATATAGCTCTGTATAATAAAGCTCTGTATAATAAAGCTCTATAATAAAGCTCTGTATAATAAAGCTCTATAATAAAGCTCTATAATAAAGCTCTGTATAATAAAGCTCTATAATAAAGCTCTGTATAATAAAGCTCTATAATAAAGCTCTGTATAATAAAGCTCATTATAATAAAGCTCTATAATAAAGCTCTATAATAAAGCTCTGTATAATATAGCTCTGTATAATAAAGCTCTCTATAATAAAGCTCTGTATAATAAAGCTCTATAATAAAGCTCTATAATAAAGCTCTGTATAATAAAGCTCTATAATAAAGCTTTATAATAAAGCTCTGTATAATAACGCTCTATAATAAAGCTCTATAATAAAGCTCTGTATAATAAAGCTCTATAATAAAGCTTTATAATAAAGCTCTGTTTAATAAAGCTCTATAATAAAGCTCTATAATAAAGCTCTATAATAAAGCTTTATAATAAAGCTCTGTATAATAAAGCTCTATAATAAAGCTATGTATAATAAAGCTCTGTAAAATAAAGCTCTGTATAATAAAGCTCTGTATAATAAAGCTCTGTATAATAAAGCTCTGTATAATAAAGCTCTATAATAAAGCTCTGTATAATAAAGCTCTATAATAAAGCTTTATAATAAAGCTCTGTATAATAAAGCTCTATAATAAAGCTCTATAATAAAGCTCTGTATAATAAAGCTCTATAATAAAGCTTTATAATAAAGCTCTATAATAAAGCTATGTATAATAAAGCTCTGTATAATAAAGCTCTGTATAATAAAGCTCTGTATAATAAAGCTCTATAATAAAGCTCTGTATAATAAAGCTCTGTATAATAAAGCTCTGTATAATAAAGCTCTGTATAATAAAGCTCTGTATAATAAAGCTCTATAATAAAGCTCTGTATAATAAAGCTCTGTATAATAAAGTTCTATAATAAAGCTCTGTATAATAAAGCTCCGTATAACAAAGCTCCGTAATAACAAAGCTCCGTATAACAAAGCTCTGTATAATAAAGCTCTATAATAAAGCTCTGTATAATAAAGCTCTGTATAATAAAGCGCTGTATAATAAAGCTCTATAATAAAGCTCTATAATAAAGCTCTGTATAATAAAGCTCTGTATAATAAAGCTCTGTTTAATAAAGCTCTGTATAATAAAGCTCTGTATAATAAAGCTCTGTATAATAAAGCTCTATAATAAAGCTCTATAATAAAGCTCTGTATAATAAAGCTCCATATAACAAAGCTCTGTATAATAAAGCTCTATAATAAAGCTCTGTATAATAAAGCTCTATAATAAAGCTCTGTATAATAAAGCTCTGTATAATAAAGCTCTGTATAATAAAGCTCTGTATAATAAAGCTCTGTATAATAAAGCTCTTTATAATAAAAATCTGTATAAAAAAGCTCTATAAAAAGCTCTGTATAATAAAGCTCTGTATAATAAAGCTCTGTATAATAAAGCTCTATAATAAAGCTCTGTATAATAAAGCTCTGTATAATAAAGCTCTGTATAATAAAGCTCTGTATAATAAAGCTCTGTATAATAAAGCTCTGTATAATAAAGCTCTATAATAAAGCTCTGTATAATAAAGCTCTATAATAAAGCTTTATAATAAAGCTCTGTATAATAAAGCTCTATAATAAAGCTCTATAATAAAGCTCTGTATAATAAAGCTCTATAATAAAGCTTTATAATAAAGCTCTATAATAAAGCTATGTATAATAAAGCTCTGTATAATAAAGCTCTGTATAATAAAGCTCTGTATAATAAAGCTCTATAATAAAGCTCTGTATAATAAAGCTCTGTATAATAAAGCTCTATAATAAAGCTCTGTATAATAAAGCTCTGTATAATAAAGCTCTGTATAATAAAGCTCTATAATAAAGCTCTGTATAATAAAGCTCTGTATAATAAAGTTCTATAATAAAGCTCTGTATAATAAAGCTCCGTATAACAAAGCTCCGTAATAACAAAGCTCCGTATAACAAAGCTCTGTATAATAAAGCTCTATAATAAAGCTCTGTATAATAAAGCTCTATAATAAAGCTCTGTATAATAAAGCTCCGTATAACAAAGCTCTGTATAATAAAGCTCTATAATAAAGCTCTGTATAATAAAGCTCTGTATAATAAAGCTCTATAATAAAGCTCTGTATAATAAAGCTCTATAATAAAGCTCTGTATAATAAAGCTCTATAATAAAGCTCTGTATAATAAAGCTCTGTATAATAAAGCGCTGTATAATAAAGCTCTATAATAAAGCTCTATAATAAAGCTCTGTATAATAAAGCTCTGTATAATAAAGCTCTGTATAATAAAGCTCTGTATAATAAAGCTCTGTATAATAAAGCTCTGTATAATAAAGCTCTATAATAAAGCTCTATAATAAAGCTCTGTATAATAAAGCTCTGTATAATAAAGCTCTGTATAATAAAGCTCTGTATAATAAAGCTCTATAATAAAGCTCTGTATAATAAAGCTCTGTATAATAAAGCTCTGTATAATAAAGCTCTGTATAATAAAGCTCTATAATAAAGCTCTGTATAATAAAGCTCTGTATAATAAAGTTCTATAATAAAGCTCTGTATAATAAAGCTCCGTATAACAAAGCTCCGTAATAACAAAGCTCCGTATAACAAAGCTCTGTATAATAAAGCTCTATAATAAAGCTCTGTATAATAAAGCTCTATAATAAAGCTCTGTATAATAAAGCTCCGTATAACAAAGCTCTGTATAATAAAGCTCTATAATAAAGCTCTGTATAATAAAGCTCTGTATAATAAAGCTCTATAATAAAGCTCTGTATAATAAAGCTCTATAATAAAGCTCTGTATAATAAAGCTCTATAATAAAGCTCTGTATAATAAAGCTCTGTATAATAAAGCGCTGTATAATAAAGCTCTATAATAAAGCTCTATAATAAAGCTCTGTATAATAAAGCTCTGTATAATAAAGCTCTGTATAATAAAGCTCTGTATAATAAAGCTCTGTATAATAAAGCTCTGTATAATAAAGCTCTATAATAAAGCTCTATAATAAAGCTCTGTATAATAAAGCTCTATAATAAAGCTCTGTATAATAAAGCTCTATAATAAAGCTCTGTATAATAAAGCTCATTATAATAAAGCTCTATAATAAAGCTCTATAATAAAGCTCTGTATAATATACAGTGGGGAAAAAAAGTATTTAGTCAGCCACCAATTGTGCAAGTTCTCCCACTTAAAAAGATGAGAGAGGCCTGTAATTTTCATCATAGGTACACGTCAACTATGACAGACAAATTGAGAGAAAAAAATCCAGAAAATCACATTGTAGGATTTTTAATGAATTTATTTGCAAATTATGGTGGAAAATAATTATTTGGTCACCTACAAACAAGCAAGATTCCTGGCTCTCACAGACCTGTAACTTCTTCTTTAAGAGGCTCCTCTGTCCTCCACTCGTTACCTGTATTAATGGCACCTGTTTGAACTTGTTATCAGTATAAAAGACACCTGTCCACAACCTCAAAACAGTCACACTCCAAACTCCACTATGGCCAAGTCCAAAGAGGACACCAGAAACAAAATTGTAGACCTGCACCAGGCTGGGAAGACTGAATCTGCAATGGGTAAGCAGTTTGGTTTGAAGAAATCAACTGTGGGAGCAATTATTAGGAAATGGAAGACATACAAGACCACTGATAATCTCCCTCGATCTGGGGCTCCACGCAAGATCTCACCCTGTGGGGTCAAAATGATCACAAGAACGGTGAGCAAAAATCCCAGAACCACACGGGGGGACCTAGTGAATGACCTGCAGAGAGCTGGGACCAAAGTAACAAAGCCTACCATCAGTAACACACTACGCCGCCAGGGACTCAAATCCTGCAGTGCCAGACGTGTCCCCCCTGCTTAAGCCAGTACATGTCCAGGCCCGTCTGAAGTTTGCTAGAGTGCATTTGGATGATCCAGAAGAGGATTGGGAGAATGTCATATGGTCAGATGAAACCAAAATATAACTTTTTGGTAAAAACTCAACTCGTCGTGTTTGGAGGACAAAGAATGCTGAGTTGCATCCAAAGAACACCATACCTACTGTGAAGCATGGGGGTGGAAACATCATGCTTTGGGGCTGTTTTTCTGCAAAGGGACCAGGACGACTGATCCGTGTAAAGGAAAGAATGAATGGGGCCATGTATCGTGAGATTTTGAGTGAAAACCTCGTTCCATCAGCAAGTGCATTGAAGATGAAACGTGGCTGGGTCTTTCAGCATGACAATGATCCCAAACACACCGCCCGGGCAACGAAGGAGTGGCTTCGTAAGAAGCATTTCAAGGTCCTGGAGTGGCCTAGCCAGTCTCCAGATCTCAACCCCATAGAAAATCTTTGGATGGAGTTGAAAGTCCGTGTTGCCCAGCGACAGCCCCAAAACATCACTGCTCTAGAGGAGATCTGCATGGAGGAATGGGCCAAAATACCAGCAACAGTGTGTGAAAACCTTGTGAAGACTTACAGAAAACGTTTGACCTGTGTCATTGCCAACAAATGGTATATAACAAAGTATTGAGAAACTTTTGTTATTGACCAAATACTTATTTTCCACCATAATTTGCAAATAAATTCATAAAAAATCCTACAATATGATTTTCTGGATTTTATTTTCTCATTTTGTCTGTCATAGTTGACGTGTACCTATGATGAAAATTACAGGCCTCTCTCATCTTTTTAAGTGGGAGAACTTGCACAATTGGTGGCTGACTAAATACTTTTTTTCCCCACTGTAGCTCTGTATAATAAAGCTCTCTATAATAAAGCTCTGTATAATAAAGCTCTATAATAAAGCTCTATAATAAAGCTCTGTATAATAAAGCTCTATAATAAAGCTTTATAATAAAGCTCTGTATAATAACGCTCTATAATAAAGCTCAATAATAAAGCTCTGTATAATAAAGCTCTATAATAAAGCTTTAAAATAAAGCTCTGTTTAATAAAGCTCTATAATAAAGCTCTATAATAAAGCTCTATAATAAAGCTTTATAATAAAGCTCTGTATAATAAAGCTCTATAATAAAGCTATGTATAATAAAGCTCTGTATAATAAAGCTCTGTATAATAAAGCTCTGTATAATAAAGCTCTGTATAATAAAGCTCTGTATAATAAAGCTCTATAATAAAGCTCTGTATAATAAAGCTCTGTATAATAAAGCTCTGTATAATAAAGCTCTATAATAAAGCTCTGTATAATAAAGCTCTGTATAATAAAGTTCTATAATAAAGCTCTGTATAATAAAGCTCCGTATAACAAAGCTCCGTAATAACAAAGCTCCGTATAACAAAGCTCTGTATAATAAAGCTCTATAATAAAGCTCTGTATAATAAAGCTCTATAATAAAGCTCTGTATAATAAAGCTCCGTATAACAAAGCTCTGTATAATAAAGCTCTATAATAAAGCTCTGTATAATAAAGCTCTGTATAATAAAGCTCTATAATAAAGCTCTGTATAATAAAGCTCTATAATAAAGCTCTGTATAATAAAGCTCTATAATAAAGCTCTGTATAATAAAGCTCTGTATAATAAAGCGCTGTATAATAAAGCTCTATAATAAAGCTCTATAATAAAGCTCTGTATAATAAAGCTCTGTATAATAAAGCTCTGTATAATAAAGCTCTGTATAATAAAGCTCTGTATAATAAAGCTCTGTATAATAAAGCTCTATAATAAAGCTCTATAATAAAGCTCTGTATAATAAAGCTCTGTATAATAAAGCTCTGTATAATAAAGCTCTGTATAATAAAGCTCTATAATAAAGCTCTGTATAATAAAGCTCTGTATAATAAAGCTCTGTATAATAAAGCTCTGTATAATAAAGCTCTATAATAAAGCTCTGTATAATAAAGCTCTGTATAATAAAGTTCTATAATAAAGCTCTGTATAATAAAGCTCCGTATAACAAAGCTCCGTAATAACAAAGCTCCGTATAACAAAGCTCTGTATAATAAAGCTCTATAATAAAGCTCTGTATAATAAAGCTCTATAATAAAGCTCTGTATAATAAAGCTCCGTATAACAAAGCTCTGTATAATAAAGCTCTATAATAAAGCTCTGTATAATAAAGCTCTGTATAATAAAGCTCTATAATAAAGCTCTGTATAATAAAGCTCTATAATAAAGCTCTGTATAATAAAGCTCTATAATAAAGCTCTGTATAATAAAGCTCTGTATAATAAAGCGCTGTATAATAAAGCTCTATAATAAAGCTCTATAATAAAGCTCTGTATAATAAAGCTCTGTATAATAAAGCTCTGTATAATAAAGCTCTGTATAATAAAGCTCTGTATAATAAAGCTCTATAATAAAGCTCTATAATAAAGCTCTGTATAATAAAGCTCCGTATAACAAAGCTCTGTATAATAAAGCTCTATAATAAAGCTCTGTATAATAAAGCTCTATAATAAAGCTCTGTATAATAAAGCTCTGTATAATAAAGCTCTGTATAATAAAGCTCTGTATAATAAAGCTCTGTATAATAAAGCTCTGTATAATAAAGCTCTTTATAATAAAAATCTGTATAAAAAAGCTCTATAAAAAGCTCTGTATAATAAAGCTCTGTATAATAAAGCTCTGTATAATAAAGCTCTGTATAATAAAGCTCTGTATAATAAAGCTCTGTATAATAAAGCTCTGTATAATAAAGCTCTATAATAAAGCTCTGTATAATAAAGCTCTATAATAAAGCTTTATAATAAAGCTCTGTATAATAAAGCTCTATAATAAAGCTCTATAATAAAGCTCTGTATAATAAAGCTCTATAATAAAGCTTTATAATAAAGCTCTATAATAAAGCTATGTATAATAAAGATCTGTATAATAAAGCTCTGTATAATAAAGCTCTGTATAATAAAGCTCTATAATAAAGCTCTGTATAATAAAGCTCTGTATAATAAAGATCTATAATAAAGCTCTGTATAATAAAGCTCTGTATAATAAAGCTCTGTATAATAAAGCTCTATAATAAAGCTCTGTATAATAAAGCTCTGTATAATAAAGTTCTATAATAAAGCTCTGTATAATAAAGCTCCGTATAACAAAGCTCCGTAATAACAAAGCTCCGTATAACAAAGCTCTGTATAATAAAGCTCTATAATAAAGCTCTGTATAATAAAGCTCTATAATAAAGCTCTGTATAATAAAGCTCCGTATAACAAAGCTCTGTATAATAAAGCTCTATAATAAAGCTCTGTATAATAAAGCTCTATAATAAAGCTCTGTATAATAAAGCTCTGTATAATAAAGCTCTGTATAATAAAGCTCTATAATAAAGCTCTGTATAATAAAGCTCTATAATAAAGCTCTGTATAATAAAGCTCTGTATAATAAAGCGCTGTATAATAAAGCTCTATAATAAAGCTCTGTATAATAAAGCTCTGTATAATAAAGCTCTGTATAATAAAGCTCTGTATAATAAAGCTCTGTATAATAAAGCTCTGTATAATAAAGCTCTATAATAAAGCTCTGTATAATAAATCTCTGTATAATAAAGCTCTATAATAAAGCTCTGTATAATAAAGCTCTGTATAATAAAGCTCTGTATAATAAAGCTCTATAATAAAGCTCTGTATAATAAAGCTCCGTATAATAAAGCTCTATAATAAAGCTCTGTATAATAAAGCTCCGTATAACAAAGCTCCGTAATAACAAAGCTCCGTATAACAAAGCTCTGTATAATAAAGCTCTATAATAAAGCTCTGTATAATAAAGCTCTGTATAATAAAGCTCTATAATAAAGCTCTGTATAATAAAGCTCTATAATAAAGCTCTGTATAATAAAGCTCCGTATAACAAAGCTCTGTATAATAAAGCTCTATAATAAAGCTCTGTATAATAAAGCTCTGTATAATAAAGCTCTATAATAAAGCTCTGTATAATAAAGCTCTATAATAAAGCTCTATAATAAAGCTCTGTATAATAAAGCTCTATAATAAAGCTTTATAATAAAGCTCTATAATAAAGCTATGTATAATAAAGATCTGTATAATAAAGCTCTGTATAATAAAGCTCTGTATAATAAAGCTCTATAATAAAGCTCTGTATAATAAAGCTCTGTATAATAAAGATCTATAATAAAGCTCTGTATAATAAAGCTCTGTATAATAAAGCTCTGTATAATAAAGCTCTATAATAAAGCTCTGTATAATAAAGCTCTGTATAATAAAGTTCTATAATAAAGCTCTGTATAATAAAGCTCCGTATAACAAAGCTCCGTAATAACAAAGCTCCGTATAACAAAGCTCTGTATAATAAAGCTCTATAATAAAGCTCTGTATAATAAAGCTCTATAATAAAGCTCTGTATAATAAAGCTCCGTATAACAAAGCTCTGTATAATAAAGCTCTATAATAAAGCTCTGTATAATAAAGCTCTATAATAAAGCTCTGTATAATAAAGCTCTGTATAATAAAGCTCTGTATAATAAAGCTCTATAATAAAGCTCTGTATAATAAAGCTCTATAATAAAGCTCTGTATAATAAAGCTCTGTATAATAAAGCGCTGTATAATAAAGCTCTATAATAAAGCTCTATAATAAAGCTATGTATAATAAAGATCTGTATAATAAAGCTCTGTATAATAAAGCTCTGTATAATAAAGCTCTATAATAAAGCTCTGTATAATAAAGCTCTGTATAATAAAGATCTATAATAAAGCTCTGTATAATAAAGCTCTGTATAATAAAGCTCTGTATAATAAAGCTCTATAATAAAGCTCTGTATAATAAAGCTCTGTATAATAAAGTTCTATAATAAAGCTCTGTATAATAAAGCTCCGTATAACAAAGCTCCGTAATAACAAAGCTCCGTATAACAAAGCTCTGTATAATAAAGCTCTATAATAAAGCTCTGTATAATAAAGCTCTATAATAAAGCTCTGTATAATAAAGCTCCGTATAACAAAGCTCTGTATAATAAAGCTCTATAATAAAGCTCTGTATAATAAAGCTCTATAATAAAGCTCTGTATAATAAAGCTCTGTATAATAAAGCTCTGTATAATAAAGCTCTATAATAAAGCTCTGTATAATAAAGCTCTATAATAAAGCTCTGTATAATAAAGCTCTGTATAATAAAGCGCTGTATAATAAAGCTCTATAATAAAGCTCTATAATAAAGCTCTGTATAATAAAGCTCTGTATAATAAAGCTCTGTATAATAAAGCTCTGTATAATAAAGCTCTGTATAATAAAGCTCTGTATAATAAAGCTCTATAATAAAGCTCTGTATAATAAAGCTCTGTATAATAAAGCTCTATAATAAAGCTCTGTATAATAAAGCTCTGTATAATAAAGCTCTGTATAATAAAGCTCTATAATAAAGCTCTGTATAATAAAGCTCTGTATAATAAAGCTCTATAATAAAGCTCTGTATAATAAAGCTCCGTATAACAAAGCTCCGTAATAACAAAGCTCCGTATAACAAAGCTCTGTATAATAAAGCTCTATAATAAAGCTCTGTATAATAAAGCTCTGTATAATAAAGCTCTATAATAAAGCTCTGTATAATAAAGCTCTATAATAAAGCTCTGTATAATAAAGCTCCGTATAACAAAGCTCTGTATAATAAAGCTCTATAATAAAGCTCTGTATAATAAAGCTCTGTATAATAAAGCTCTATAATAAAGCTCTGTATAATAAAGCTCTATAATAAAGCTCTGTATAATAAAGCTCTGTATAATAAAGCTCTGTATAATAAAGCTCTGTATAATAAAGCTCTGTATAATAAAGCTCTATAATAAAGCTCTATAATAAAGCTCTGTATAATAAAGCTCTGTATAATAAAGCGCTGTATAATAAAGCTCTATAATAAAGCTCTATAATAAAGCTCTGTATAATAAAGCTCTGTATAATAAAGCTCTGTAAATAAAGCTCCGTATAACAAAGCTCCGTATATCAAAGCTCTGTATAATAAAGCTCCGTATAACAAAGCTCTGTATAATAAAGCTCTATAATAAAGCTCTGTATAATAAAGCTCCGTATAACAAAGCTCTGTATAATAAAGCTCTATAATAAAGCTCTGTATAATAAAGCTCTGTATAATAAAGCTCTATAATAAAGCTCTGTATAATAAAGCTCTATAATAAAGCTCTATAATAAAGCTCTGTATAATAAAGCTCTATAATAAAGCTCTGTATAATAAAGCTCTATAATAAAGCTCTGTATAATAAAGCTCATTATAATAAAGCTCTATAATAAAGCTCTATAATAAAGCTCTGTATAATATACAGTGGGGAAAAAAAGTATTTAGTCAGCCACCAATTGTGCAAGTTCTCCCACTTAAAAAGATGAGAGAGGCCTGTAATTTTCATCATAGGTACACGTCAACTATGACAGACAAATTGAGAGAAAAAAATCCAGAAAATCACATTGTAGGATTTTTAATGAATTTATTTGCAAATTATGGTGGAAAATAATTATTTGGTCACCTACAAACAAGCAAGATTCCTGGCTCTCACAGACCTGTAACTTCTTCTTTAAGAGGCTCCTCTGTCCTCCACTCGTTACCTGTATTAATGGCACCTGTTTGAACTTGTTATCAGTATAAAAGACACCTGTCCACAACCTCAAAACAGTCACACTCCAAACTCCACTATGGCCAAGTCCAAAGAGGACACCAGAAACAAAATTGTAGACCTGCACCAGGCTGGGAAGACTGAATCTGCAATGGGTAAGCAGTTTGGTTTGAAGAAATCAACTGTGGGAGCAATTATTAGGAAATGGAAGACATACAAGACCACTGATAATCTCCCTCGATCTGGGGCTCCACGCAAGATCTCACCCTGTGGGGTCAAAATGATCACAAGAACGGTGAGCAAAAATCCCAGAACCACACGGGGGGACCTAGTGAATGACCTGCAGAGAGCTGGGACCAAAGTAACAAAGCCTACCATCAGTAACACACTACGCCGCCAGGGACTCAAATCCTGCAGTGCCAGACGTGTCCCCCTGCTTAAGCCAGTACATGTCCAGGCCCGTCTGAAGTTTGCTAGAGTGCATTTGGATGATCCAGAAGAGGATTGGGAGAATGTCATATGGTCAGATGAAACCAAAATATAACTTTTTGGTAAAAACTCAACTCGTCGTGTTTGGAGGACAAAGAATGCTGAGTTGCATCCAAAGAACACCATACCTACTGTGAAGCATGGGGGTGGAAACATCATGCTTTGGGGCTGTTTTTCTGCAAAGGGACCAGGACGACTGATCCGTGTAAAGGAAAGAATGAATGGGGCCATGTATCGTGAGATTTTGAGTGAAAACCTCCTTCCATCAGCAAGGGCATTGAAGATGAAACGTGGCTGGGTCTTTCAGCATGACAATGATCCCAAACACACCGCCCGGGCAACGAAGGAGTGGCTTCGTAAGAAGCATTTCAAGGTCCTGGAGTGGCCTAGCCAGTCTCCAGATCTCAACCCCATAGAAAATCTTTGGATGGAGTTGAAAGTCCGTGTTGCCCAGCGACAGCCCCAAAACATCACTGCTCTAGAGGAGATCTGCATGGAGGAATGGGCCAAAATACCAGCAACAGTGTGTGAAAACCTTGTGAAGACTTACAGAAAACGTTTGACCTGTGTCATTGCCAACAAATGGTATATAACAAAGTATTGAGAAACTTTTGTTATTGACCAAATACTTATTTTCCACCATAATTTGCAAATAAATTCATAAAAAATCCTACAATATGATTTTCTGGATTTTATTTTCTTATTTTGTCTGTCATAGTTGACGTGTACCTATGATGAAAATTACAGGCCTCTCTCATCTTTTTAAGTGGGAGAACTTGCACAATTGGTGGCTGACTAAATACTTTTTTTCCCCACTGTAGCTCTGTATAATAAAGCTCTCTATAATAAAGCTCTGTATAATAAAGCTCTATAATAAAGCTCTATAATAAAGCTCTGTATAATAAAGCTCTATAATAAAGCTTTATAATAAAGCTCTGTATAATAACGCTCTATAATAAAGCTCAATAATAAAGCTCTGTATAATAAAGCTCTATAATAAAGCTTTAAAATAAAGCTCTGTTTAATAAAGCTCTATAATAAAGCTCTATAATAAAGCTCTATAATAAAGCTTTATAATAAAGCTCTGTATAATAAAGCTCTATAATAAAGCTATGTATAATAAAGCTCTGTATAATAAAGCTCTGTATAATAAAGCTCTGTATAATAAAGCTCTGTATAATAAAGCTCTGTATAATAAAGCTCTATAATAAAGCTCTGTATAATAAAGCTCTATAATAAAGCTTTATAATAAAGCTCTGTATAATAAAGCTCTATAATAAAGCTCTATAATAAAGCTCTGTATAATAAAGCTCTGTAATAAAGCTTTATAATAAAGCTCTATAATAAAGTTATGTATAATAAAGCTCTGTATAATAAAGCTCTGTATAATAAAGCTCTATAATAAAGCTCTGTATAATAAAGCTCTGTATAATAAAGCTCTATAATAAAGCTCTGTATAATAAAGCTCTGTATAATAAAGCTCTGTATAATAAAGCTCTATAATAAAGCTCTGTATAATAAAGCTCTGTATAATAAAGTTCTATAATAAAGCTCTGTATAATAAAGCTCCGTATAACAAAGCTCCGTAATAACAAAGCTCCGTATAACAAAGCTCTGTATAATAAAGCTCTATAATAAAGCTCTGTATAATAAAGCTCTATAATAAAGCTCTGTATAATAAAGCTCCGTATAACAAAGCTCTGTATAATAAAGCTCTATAATAAAGCTCTGTATAATAAAGCTCTGTATAATAAAGCTCTATAATAAAGCTCTGTATAATAAAGCTCTATAATAAAGCTCTGTATAATAAAGCTCTATAATAAAGCTCTGTATAATAAAGCTCTGTATAATAAAGCGCTGTATAATAAAGCTCTATAATAAAGCTCTATAATAAAGCTCTGTATAATAAAGCTCTGTATAATAAAGCTCTGTATAATAAAGCTCTGTATAATAAAGCTCTGTATAATAAAGCTCTGTATAATAAAGCTCTATAATAAAGCTCTATAATAAAGCTCTGTATAATAAAGCTCCATATAACAAAGCTCTGTATAATAAAGCTCTATAATAAAGCTCTGTATAATAAAGCTCTATAATAAAGCTCTGTATAATAAAAATCTGTATAATAAAGCTCTGTATAATAAAGCGCTGTATAATAAAGCTCTATAATAAAGCTCTATAATAAAGCTCTGTATAATAAAGCTCTGTATAATAAAGCTCTGTATAATAAAGCTCTGTATAATAAAGCTCTGTATAATAAAGCTCTGTATAATAAAGCTCTATAATAAAGCTCTATAATAAAGCTCTGTATAATAAAGCTCCATATAACAAAGCTCTGTATAATAAAGCTCTATAATAAAGCTCTGTATAATAAAGCTCTATAATAAAGCTCTGTATAATAAAAATCTGTATAATAAAGCTCTGTATAATAAAGCTCTGTATAATAAAGCTCCGTATAACAAAGCTCCGTAATAACAAAGCTCCGTATAACAAAGCTCTGTATAATAAAGCTCTATAATAAAGCTCTGTATAATAAAGCTCTATAATAAAGCTCTGTATAATAAAGCTCCGTATAACAAAGCTCTGTATAATAAAGCTCTATAATAAAGCTCTGTATAATAAAGCTCTGTATAATAAAGCTCTATAATAAAGCTCTGTATAATAAAGCTCTATAATAAAGCTCTGTATAATAAAGCTCTATAATAAAGCTCTGTATAATAAAGCTCTGTATAATAAAGCGCTGTATAATAAAGCTCTATAATAAAGCTCTATAATAAAGCTCTGTATAATAAAGCTCTGTATAATAAAGCTCTGTATAATAAAGCTCTGTATAATAAAGCTCTGTATAATAAAGCTCTGTATAATAAAGCTCTATAATAAAGCTCTATAATAAAGCTCTGTATAATAAAGCTCCATATAACAAAGCTCTGTATAATAAAGCTCTATAATAAAGCTCTGTATAATAAAGCTCTATAATAAAGCTCTGTATAATAAAAATCTGTATAATAAAGCTCTGTATAATAAAGCTCTGTATAATAAAGCTCTGTATAATAAAGCTCTGTATAATAAAGCTCTTTATAATAAAAATCTGTATAAAAAAGCTCTATAAAAAGCTCTGTATAATAAAGCTCTGTATAATAAAGCTCTGTATAATAAAGCTCTATAATAAAGCTCTGTATAATAAAGCTCTGTATAATAAAGCTCTGTATAATAAAGCTCTGTATAATAAAGCTCTGTATAATAAAGCTCTGTATAATAAAGCTCTATAATAAAGCTCTGTATAATAAAGCTCTATAATAAAGCTTTATAATAAAGCTCTGTATAATAAAGCTCTATAATAAAGCTCTATAATAAAGCTCTGTATAATAAAGCTCTATAATAAAGCTTTATAATAAAGCTCTATAATAAAGCTATGTATAATAAAGCTCTGTATAATAAAGCTCTGTATAATAAAGCTATGTATAATAAAGCTCTGTATAATAAAGCTCTATAATAAAGCTCTGTATAATAAAGCTCTATAATAAAGCTCTGTATAATAAAGCTCTGTATAATAAAGCTCTGTATAATAAAGCTCTATAATAAAGCTCTGTATAATAAAGCTCTGTATAATAAAGTTCTATAATAAAGCTCTGTATAATAAAGCTCCGTATAACAAAGCTCCGTAATAACAAAGCTCCGTATAACAAAGCTCTGTATAATAAAGCTCTATAATAAAGCTCTGTATAATAAAGCTCTATAATAAAGCTCTGTATAATAAAGCTCCGTATAACAAAGCTCTGTATAATAAAGCTCTATAATAAAGCTCTGTATAATAAAGCTCTGTATAATAAAGCTCTATAATAAAGCTCTGTATAATAAAGCTCTATAATAAAGCTCTGTATAATAAAGCTCTATAATAAAGCTCTGTATAATAAAGCTCTGTATAATAAAGCGCTGTATAATAAAGCTCTATAATAAAGCTCTATAATAAAGCTCTGTATAATAAAGCTCTGTATAATAAAGCTCTGTATAATAAAGCTCTGTATAATAAAGCTCTGTATAATAAAGCTCTGTATAATAAAGCTCTATAATAAAGCTCTATAATAAAGCTCTGTATAATAAAGCTCCGTATAACAAAGCTCTGTATAATAAAGCTCTATAATAAAGCTCTGTATAATAAAGCTCTGTATAATAAAGCTCTGTATAATAAAGCTCTGTATAATAAAGCTCTGTATAATAAAGCTCTGTATAATAAAGCGCTGTATAATAAAGCTCTGTATAATAAAGCTCCGTATAACAAAGCTCTGTATAATAAAGCTCTATAATAAAGCTCTGTATAATAAAGCTCTGTATAATAAAGCTCTATAATAAAGCTCTGTATAATAAAGCTCTATAATAAAGCTCTGTATAATAAAGCTCTATAATAAAGCTCTGTATAATAAAGCTCTGTATAATAAAGCGCTGTATAATAAAGCTCTATAATAAAGCTCTATAATAAAGCTCTGTATAATAAAGCTCTGTATAATAAAGCTCTGTATAATAAAGCTCTGTATAATAAAGCTCTGTATAATAAAGCTCTGTATAATAAAGCTCTATAATAAAGCTCTGTATAATAAAGCTCTGTATAATAAAGCTCTATAATAAAGCTCTGTATAATAAAGCTCTGTATAATAAAGCTCTGTATAATAAAGCTCTATAATAAAGCTCTGTATAATAAAGCTCTGTATAATAAAGCTCTATAATAAAGCTCTGTATAATAAAGCTCCGTATAACAAAGCTCCGTAATAACAAAGCTCCGTATAACAAAGCTCTGTATAATAAAGCTCTATAATAAAGCTCTGTATAATAAAGCTCTGTATAATAAAGCTCTATAATAAAGCTCTGTATAATAAAGCTCTATAATAAAGCTCTGTATAATAAAGCTCCGTATAACAAAGCTCTGTATAATAAAGCTCTATAATAAACCTCTGTATAATAAAGCTCTGTATAATAAAGCTCTATAATAAAGCTCTGTATAATAAAGCTCTATAATAAAGCTCTGTATAATAAAGCTCTGTATAATAAAGCTCTGTATAATAAAGCTCTGTATAATAAAGCTCTATAATAAAGCTCTATAATAAAGCTCTGTATAATAAAGCTCTGTATAATAAAGCGCTGTATAATAAAGCTCTATAATAAAGCTCTATAATAAAGCTCTGTATAATAAAGCTCTGTATAATAAAGCTCTGTAAATAAAGCTCTGTATAACAAAGCTCCGTATATCAAAGCTCTGTATAATAAAGCTCCGTATAACAAAGCTCTGTATAATAAAGCTCTATAATAAAGCTCTGTATAATAAAGCTCCGTATAATAAAGCTCCGTATAATAAAGCTCTATAATATAGCTCTGTATAATAAAGCTCTGTATAATAAAGCTCTATAATAAAGCTCTGTATAATAAAGCTCTATAATAAAGCTCTATAATAAAGCTCTGTATAATAAAGCTCTATAATAAAGCTCTGTATAATAAAGCTCTATAATAAAGCTCTGTATAATAAAGCTCATTATAATAAAGCTCTATAATAAAGCTCTATAATAAAGCTCTGTATAATATAGCTCTGTATAATAAAGCTCTCTATAATAAAGCTCTTTATAATAAAGCTCTATAATAAAGCTCTATTATAAAGCTCTGTATAATAAAGCTCTATAATAAAGCTTTATAATAAAGCTCTGTATAATAACGCTCTATAATAAAGCTCTATAATAAAGCTCTGTATAATAAAGCTCTATAATAAAGCTTTATAATAAAGCTCTGTTTAATAAAGCTCTATAATAAAGCTCTATAATAAAGCTCTATAATAAAGCTTTATAATAAAGCTCTGTATAATAAAGCTCTATAATAAAGCTATGTATAATAAAGCTCTGTATAATAAAGCTCTGTATAATAAAGCTCTGTATAATAAAGCTCTGTATAATAAAGCTCTGTATAATAAAGCTCTATAATAAAGCTCTGTATAATAAAGCTCTGTATAATAAAGCTCTATAATAAAGCTCTGTATAATAAAGCTCTGTATAATAAAGATCTATAATAAAGCTCTGTATAATAAAGCTCTGTATAATAAAGCTCTGTATAATAAAGCTCTATAATAAAGCTCTGTATAATAAAGCTCTGTATAATAAAGTTCTATAATAAAGCTCTGTATAATAAAGCTCCGTATAACAAAGCTCCGTAATAACAAAGCTCCGTATAACAAAGCTCTGTATAATAAAGCTCTATAATAAAGCTCTGTATAATAAAGCTCTATAATAAAGCTCTGTATAATAAAGCTCCGTATAACAAAGCTCTGTATAATAAAGCTCTATAATAAAGCTCTGTATAATAAAGCTCTATAATAAAGCTCTGTATAATAAAGCTCTGTATAATAAAGCTCTGTATAATAAAGCTCTATAATAAAGCTCTGTATAATAAAGCTCTATAATAAAGCTCTGTATAATAAAGCTCTGTATAATAAAGCGCTGTATAATAAAGCTCTATAATAAAGCTCTATAATAAAGCTCTGTATAATAAAGCTCTGTATAATAAAGCTCTGTATAATAAAGCTCTGTATAATAAAGCTCTGTATAATAAAGCTCTGTATAATAAAGCTCTATAATAAAGCTCTGTATAATAAAGCTCTGTATAATAAAGCTCTATAATAAAGCTCTGTATAATAAAGCTCTGTATAATAAAGCTCTGTATAATAAAGCTCTATAATAAAGCTCTGTATAATAAAGCTCTGTATAATAAAGCTCTATAATAAAGCTCTGTATAATAAAGCTCCGTATAACAAAGCTCCGTAATAACAAAGCTCCGTATAACAAAGCTCTGTATAATAAAGCTCTATAATAAAGCTCTGTATAATAAAGCTCTGTATAATAAAGCTCTATAATAAAGCTCTGTATAATAAAGCTCTATAATAAAGCTCTGTATAATAAAGCTCCGTATAACAAAGCTCTGTATAATAAAGCTCTATAATAAAGCTCTGTATAATAAAGCTCTGTATAATAAAGCTCTATAATAAAGCTCTGTATAATAAAGTTCTATAATAAAGCTCTGTATAATAAAGCTCTGTATAATAAAGCTCTGTATAATAAAGCTCTGTATAATAAAGCTCTGTATAATAAAGCTCTATAATAAAGCTCTATAATAAAGCTCTGTATAATAAAGCTCTGTATAATAAAGCGCTGTATAATAAAGCTCTATAATAAAGCTCTATAATAAAGCTCTGTATAATAAAGCTCTGTATAATAAAGCTCTGTAAATAAAGCTCCGTATAACAAAGCTCCGTATATCAAAGCTCTGTATAATAAAGCTCCGTATAACAAAGCTCTGTATAATAAAGCTCTATAATAAAGCTCTGTATAATAAAGCTCCGTATAACAAAGCTCTGTATAATAAAGCTCTATAATAAAGCTCTGTATAATAAAGCTCTGTATAATAAAGCTCTATAATAAAGCTCTGTATAATAAAGCTCTATAATAAAGCTCTATAATAAAGCTCTGTATAATAAAGCTCTATAATAAAGCTCTGTATAATAAAGCTCTATAATAAAGCTCTGTATAATAAAGCTCATTATAATAAAGCTCTATAATAAAGCTCTATAATAAAGCTCTGTATAATATACAGTGGGGAAAAAAAGTATTTAGTCAGCCACCAATTGTGCAAGTTCTCCCACTTAAAAAGATGAGAGAGGCCTGTAATTTTCATCATAGGTACACGTCAACTATGACAGACAAATTGAGAGAAAAAAATCCAGAAAATCACATTGTAGGATTTTTAATGAATTTATTTGCAAATTATGGTGGAAAATAATTATTTGGTCACCTACAAACAAGCAAGATTCCTGGCTCTCACAGACCTGTAACTTCTTCTTTAAGAGGCTCCTCTGTCCTCCACTCGTTACCTGTATTAATGGCACCTGTTTGAACTTGTTATCAGTATAAAAGACACCTGTCCACAACCTCAAAACAGTCACACTCCAAACTCCACTATGGCCAAGTCCAAAGAGGACACCAGAAACAAAATTGTAGACCTGCACCAGGCTGGGAAGACTGAATCTGCAATGGGTAAGCAGTTTGGTTTGAAGAAATCAACTGTGGGAGCAATTATTAGGAAATGGAAGACATACAAGACCACTGATAATCTCCCCTCGATCTGGGGCTCCACGCAAGATCTCACCCTGTGGGGTCAAAATGATCACAAGAACGGTGAGCAAAAATCCCAGAACCACACGGGGGGACCTAGTGAATGACCTGCAGAGAGCTGGGACCAAAGTAACAAAGCCTACCATCAGTAACACACTACGCCGCCAGGGACTCAAATCCTGCAGTGCCAGACGTGTCCCCCTGCTTAAGCCAGTACATGTCCAGGCCCGTCTGAAGTTTGCTAGAGTGCATTTGGATGATCCAGAAGAGGATTGGGAGAATGTCATATGGTCAGATGAAACCAAAATATAACTTTTTGGTAAAAACTCAACTCGTCGTGTTTGGAGGACAAAGAATGCTGAGTTGCATCCAAAGAACACCATACCTACTGTGAAGCATGGGGGTGGAAACATCATGCTTTGGGGCTGTTTTTCTGCAAAGGGACCAGGACGACTGATCCGTGTAAAGGAAAGAATGAATGGGGCCATGTATCGTGAGATTTTGAGTGAAAACCTCCTTCCATCAGCAAGGGCATTGAAGATGAAACGTGGCTGGGTCTTTCAGCATGACAATGATCCCAAACACACCGCCCGGGCAACGAAGGAGTGGCTTCGTAAGAAGCATTTCAAGGTCCTGGAGTGGCCTAGCCAGTCTCCAGATCTCAACCCCATAGAAAATCTTTGGATGGAGTTGAAAGTCCGTGTTGCCCAGCGACAGCCCCAAAACATCACTGCTCTAGAGGAGATCTGCATGGAGGAATGGGCCAAAATACCAGCAACAGTGTGTGAAAACCTTGTGAAGACTTACAGAAAACGTTTGACCTGTGTCATTGCCAACAAATGGTATATAACAAAGTATTGAGAAACTTTTGTTATTGACCAAATACTTATTTTCCACCATAATTTGCAAATAAATTCATAAAAAATCCTACAATATGATTTTCTGGATTTTATTTTCTTATTTTGTCTGTCATAGTTGACGTGTACCTATGATGAAAATTACAGGCCTCTCTCATCTTTTTAAGTGGGAGAACTTGCACAATTGGTGGCTGACTAAATACTTTTTTTCCCCACTGTAGCTCTGTATAATAAAGCTCTCTATAATAAAGCTCTGTATAATAAAGCTCTATAATAAAGCTCTATAATAAAGCTCTGTATAATAAAGCTCTATAATAAAGCTTTATAATAAAGCTCTGTATAATAACGCTCTATAATAAAGCTCAATAATAAAGCTCTGTATAATAAAGCTCTATAATAAAGCTTTAAAATAAAGCTCTGTTTAATAAAGCTCTATAATAAAGCTCTATAATAAAGCTCTATAATAAAGCTTTATAATAAAGCTCTGTATAATAAAGCTCTATAATAAAGCTATGTATAATAAAGCTCTGTATAATAAAGCTCTGTATAATAAAGCTCTGTATAATAAAGCTCTGTATAATAAAGCTCTGTATAATAAAGCTCTATAATAAAGCTCTGTATAATAAAGCTCTATAATAAAGCTTTATAATAAAGCTCTGTATAATAAAGCTCTATAATAAAGCTCTATAATAAAGCTCTGTATAATAAAGCTCTGTAATAAAGCTTTATAATAAAGCTCTATAATAAAGCTATGTATAATAAAGCTCTGTATAATAAAGCTCTGTATAATAAAGCTCTATAATAAAGCTCTGTATAATAAAGCTCTGTATAATAAAGCTCTATAATAAAGCTCTGTATAATAAAGCTCTGTATAATAAAGCTCTGTATAATAAAGCTCTATAATAAAGCTCTGTATAATAAAGCTCTGTATAATAAAGTTCTATAATAAAGCTCTGTATAATAAAGCTCCGTATAACAAAGCTCCGTAATAACAAAGCTCCGTATAACAAAGCTCTGTATAATAAAGCTCTATAATAAAGCTCTGTATAATAAAGCTCTATAATAAAGCTCTGTATAATAAAGCTCCGTATAACAAAGCTCTGTATAATAAAGCTCTATAATAAAGCTCTGTATAATAAAGCTCTGTATAATAAAGCTCTATAATAAAGCTCTGTATAATAAAGCTCTATAATAAAGCTCTGTATAATAAAGCTCTATAATAAAGCTCTGTATAATAAAGCTCTGTATAATAAAGCGCTGTATAATAAAGCTCTATAATAAAGCTCTATAATAAAGCTCTGTATAATAAAGCTCTGTATAATAAAGCTCTGTATAATAAAGCTCTGTATAATAAAGCTCTGTATAATAAAGCTCTGTATAATAAAAGCTCTATAATAAAGCTCTATAATAAAGCTCTGTATAATAAAGCTCCATATAACAAAGCTCTGTATAATAAAGCTCTATAATAAAGCTCTGTATAATAAAGCTCTATAATAAAGCTCTGTATAATAAAAATCTGTATAATAAAGCTCTGTATAATAAAGCGCTGTATAATAAAGCTCTATAATAAAGCTCTATAATAAAGCTCTGTATAATAAAGCTCTGTATAATAAAGCTCTGTATAATAAAGCTCTGTATAATAAAGCTCTGTATAATAAAGCTCTGTATAATAAAGCTCTATAATAAAGCTCTATAATAAAGCTCTGTATAATAAAGCTCCATATAACAAAGCTCTGTATAATAAAGCTCTATAATAAAGCTCTGTATAATAAAGCTCTATAATAAAGCTCTGTATAATAAAAATCTGTATAATAAAGCTCTGTATAATAAAGCTCTGTATAATAAAGCTCCGTATAACAAAGCTCCGTAATAACAAAGCTCCGTATAACAAAGCTCTGTATAATAAAGCTCTATAATAAAGCTCTGTATAATAAAGCTCTATAATAAAGCTCTGTATAATAAAGCTCCGTATAACAAAGCTCTGTATAATAAAGCTCTATAATAAAGCTCTGTATAATAAAGCTCTGTATAATAAAGCTCTATAATAAAGCTCTGTATAATAAAGCTCTATAATAAAGCTCTGTATAATAAAGCTCTATAATAAAGCTCTGTATAATAAAGCTCTGTATAATAAAGCGCTGTATAATAAAGCTCTATAATAAAGCTCTATAATAAAGCTCTGTATAATAAAGCTCTGTATAATAAAGCTCTGTATAATAAAGCTCTGTATAATAAAGCTCTGTATAATAAAGCTCTGTATAATAAAGCTCTATAATAAAGCTCTATAATAAAGCTCTGTATAATAAAGCTCCATATAACAAAGCTCTGTATAATAAAGCTCTATAATAAAGCTCTGTATAATAAAGCTCTATAATAAAGCTCTGTATAATAAAAATCTGTATAATAAAGCTCTGTATAATAAAGCTCTGTATAATAAAGCTCTGTATAATAAAGCTCTGTATAATAAAGCTCTTTATAATAAAAATCTGTATAAAAAAGCTCTATAAAAAGCTCTGTATAATAAAGCTCTGTATAATAAAGCTCTGTATAATAAAGCTCTATAATAAAGCTCTGTATAATAAAGCTCTGTATAATAAAGCTCTGTATAATAAAGCTCTGTATAATAAAGCTCTGTATAATAAAGCTCTATAATAAAGCTCTGTATAATAAAGCTCTATAATAAAGCTTTATAATAAAGCTCTGTATAATAAAGCTCTATAATAAAGCTCTATAATAAAGCTCTGTATAATAAAGCTCTATAATAAAGCTTTATAATAAAGCTCTATAATAAAGCTATGTATAATAAAGCTCTGTATAATAAAGCTCTGTATAATAAAGCTATGTATAATAAAGCTCTGTATAATAAAGCTCTATAATAAAGCTCTGTATAATAAAGCTCTATAATAAAGCTCTGTATAATAAAGCTCTGTATAATAAAGCTCTGTATAATAAAGCTCTATAATAAAGCTCTGTATAATAAAGCTCTGTATAATAAAGTTCTATAATAAAGCTCTGTATAATAAAGCTCCGTATAACAAAGCTCCGTAATAACAAAGCTCCGTATAACAAAGCTCTGTATAATAAAGCTCTATAATAAAGCTCTGTATAATAAAGCTCTATAATAAAGCTCTGTATAATAAAGCTCCGTATAACAAAGCTCTGTATAATAAAGCTCTATAATAAAGCTCTGTATAATAAAGCTCTGTATAATAAAGCTCTATAATAAAGCTCTGTATAATAAAGCTCTATAATAAAGCTCTGTATAATAAAGCTCTATAATAAAGCTCTGTATAATAAAGCTCTGTATAATAAAGCGCTGTATAATAAAGCTCTATAATAAAGCTCTATAATAAAGCTCTGTATAATAAAGCTCTGTATAATAAAGCTCTGTATAATAAAGCTCTGTATAATAAAGCTCTGTATAATAAAGCTCTGTATAATAAAGCTCTATAATAAAGCTCTATAATAAAGCTCTGTATAATAAAGCTCCGTATAACAAAGCTCTGTATAATAAAGCTCTATAATAAAGCTCTGTATAATAAAGCTCTGTATAATAAAGCTCTGTATAATAAAGCTCTGTATAATAAAGCTCTGTATAATAAAGCTCTGTATAATAAAGCGCTGTATAATAAAGCTCTGTATAATAAAGCTCCGTATAACAAAGCTCTGTATAATAAAGCTCTATAATAAAGCTCTGTATAATAAAGCTCTGTATAATAAAGCTCTATAATAAAGCTCTGTATAATAAAGCTCTATAATAAAGCTCTGTATAATAAAGCTCTATAATAAAGCTCTGTATAATAAAGCTCTGTATAATAAAGCGCTGTATAATAAAGCTCTATAATAAAGCTCTATAATAAAGCTCTGTATAATAAAGCTCTGTATAATAAAGCTCTGTATAATAAAGCTCTGTATAATAAAGCTCTGTATAATAAAGCTCTGTATAATAAAGCTCTATAATAAAGCTCTGTATAATAAAGCTCTGTATAATAAAGCTCTATAATAAAGCTCTGTATAATAAAGCTCTGTATAATAAAGCTCTGTATAATAAAGCTCTATAATAAAGCTCTGTATAATAAAGCTCTGTATAATAAAGCTCTATAATAAAGCTCTGTATAATAAAGCTCCGTATAACAAAGCTCCGTAATAACAAAGCTCCGTATAACAAAGCTCTGTATAATAAAGCTCTATAATAAAGCTCTGTATAATAAAGCTCTGTATAATAAAGCTCTATAATAAAGCTCTGTATAATAAAGCTCTATAATAAAGCTCTGTATAATAAAGCTCCGTATAACAAAGCTCTGTATAATAAAGCTCTATAATAAACCTCTGTATAATAAAGCTCTGTATAATAAAGCTCTATAATAAAGCTCTGTATAATAAAGCTCTATAATAAAGCTCTGTATAATAAAGCTCTGTATAATAAAGCTCTGTATAATAAAGCTCTGTATAATAAAGCTCTATAATAAAGCTCTATAATAAAGCTCTGTATAATAAAGCTCTGTATAATAAAGCGCTGTATAATAAAGCTCTATAATAAAGCTCTATAATAAAGCTCTGTATAATAAAGCTCTGTATAATAAAGCTCTGTAAATAAAGCTCTGTATAACAAAGCTCCGTATATCAAAGCTCTGTATAATAAAGCTCCGTATAACAAAGCTCTGTATAATAAAGCTCTATAATAAAGCTCTGTATAATAAAGCTCCGTATAATAAAGCTCCGTATAATAAAGCTCTATAATATAGCTCTGTATAATAAAGCTCTGTATAATAAAGCTCTATAATAAAGCTCTGTATAATAAAGCTCTATAATAAAGCTCTATAATAAAGCTCTGTATAATAAAGCTCTATAATAAAGCTCTGTATAATAAAGCTCTATAATAAAGCTCTGTATAATAAAGCTCATTATAATAAAGCTCTATAATAAAGCTCTATAATAAAGCTCTGTATAATATAGCTCTGTATAATAAAGCTCTCTATAATAAAGCTCTTTATAATAAAGCTCTATAATAAAGCTCTATTATAAAGCTCTGTATAATAAAGCTCTATAATAAAGCTTTATAATAAAGCTCTGTATAATAACGCTCTATAATAAAGCTCTATAATAAAGCTCTGTATAATAAAGCTCTATAATAAAGCTTTATAATAAAGCTCTGTTTAATAAAGCTCTATAATAAAGCTCTATAATAAAGCTCTATAATAAAGCTTTATAATAAAGCTCTGTATAATAAAGCTCTATAATAAAGCTATGTATAATAAAGCTCTGTATAATAAAGCTCTGTATAATAAAGCTCTGTATAATAAAGCTCTGTATAATAAAGCTCTGTATAATAAAGCTCTATAATAAAGCTCTGTATAATAAAGCTCTATAATAAAGCTTTATAATAAAGCTCTGTATAATAAAGCTCTATAATAAAGCTCTATAATAAAGCTCTGTATAATAAAGCTCTATAATAAAGCTTTATAATAAAGCTCTATAATAAAGCTATGTATAATAAAGCTCTGTATAATAAAGCTCTGTATAATAAAGCTCTGTTTAATAAAGCTCTATAATAAAGCTCTGTATAATAAAGCTCTGTATAATAAAGCTCTATAATAAAGCTCTGTATAATAAAGCTCTGTATAATAAAGCTCTGTATAATAAAGCTCTATAATAAAGCTCTGTATAATAAAGCTCTGTATAATAAAGTTCTATAATAAAGCTCTGTATAATAAAGCACCGTATAACAAAGCTCCGTAATAACAAAGCTCCGTATAACAAAGCTCTGTATAATAAAGCTCTATAATAAAGCTCTGTATAATAAAGCTCTATAATAAAGCTCTGTATAATAAAGCTCCGTATAACAAAGCTCTGTATAATAAAGCTCTATAATAAAGCTCTGTATAATAAAGCTCTGTATAATAAAGCTCTATAATAAAGCTCTGTATAATAAAGCTCTATAATAAAGCTCTGTATAATAAAGCTCTATAATAAAGCTCTGTATAATAAAGCTCTGTATAATAAAGCTCTATAATAAAGCTCTATAATAAAGCTCTATAATAAAGCTCTGTATAATAAAGCTCTGTATAATAAAGCTCTGTATAATAAAGCTCTGTATAATAAAGCTCTGTATAATAAAGCTCTGTATAATAAAGCTCTATAATAAAGCTCTATAATAAAGCTCTGTATAATAAAGCTCCGTATAACAAAGCTCTGTATAATAAAGCTCTATAATAAAGCTCTGTATAATAAAGCTCTATAATAAAGCTCTGTATAATAAAGCTCTGTATAATAAAGCTCTGTATAATAAAGCTCTGTATAATAAAGCTCTGTATAATAAAGCTCTGTATAATAAAGCTCTTTATAATAAAAATCTGTATAAAAAAGCTCTATAAAAAGCTCTGTAAAATATAGCTCTGTATAATAAAGCTCTGTATAATAAAGCTCTATAATAAAGCTCTGTATAATAAAGCTCTGTATAATAAAGCTCTGTATAATAAAGCTCTGTATAATAAAGCTCTGTATAATAAAGCTCTATAATAAAGCTCTGTATAATAAAGCTCTATAATAAAGCTTTATAATAAAGCTCTGTATAATAAAGCTCTATAATAAAGCTCTATAATAAAGCTCTGTATAATAAAGCTCTATAATAAACCTTTATAATAAAGCTCTATAATAAAGCTATGTATAATAAAGCTCTGTATAATAAAGCTCTGTATAATAAAGCTCTGTATAATAAAGCTCTATAATAAAGCTCTGTATAATAAAGCTCTGTATAATAAAGCTCTATAATAAAGCTCTGTATAATAAAGCTCTGTATAATAAAGCTCTGTATAATAAAGCTCTATAATAAAGCTCTGTATAATAAAGCTCTGTATAATAAAGTTCTATAATAAAGCTCTGTATAATAAAGCTCCGTATAACAAAGCTCCGTAATAACAAAGCTCCGTATAACAAAGCTCTGTATAATAAAGCTCTATAATAAAGCTCTGTATAATAAAGCTCTATAATAAAGCTCTGTATAATAAAGCTCCGTATAACAAAGCTCTGTATAATAAAGCTCTATAATAAAGCTCTGTATAATAAAGCTCTGTATAATAAAGCTCTATAATAAAGCTCTGTATAATAAAGCTCTATAATAAAGCTCTGTATAATAAAGCTCTATAATAAAGCTCTGTATAATAAAGCTCTGTATAATAAAGTGCTGTATAATAAAGCTCTATAATAAAGCTCTATAATAAAGCTCTGTATAATAAAGCTCTGTATAATAAAGCTCTGTATAATAAAGCTCTGTATAATAAAGCTCTGTATAATAAAGCTCTGTATAATAAAGCTCTATAATAAAGCTCTATAATAAAGCTCTGTATAATAAAGCTCCGTATAACAAAGCTCTGTATAATAAAGCTCTATAATAAAGCTCTGTATAATAAAGCTCTATAATAAAGCTCTGTATAATAAAGCTCTGTATAATAAAGCTCTGTATAATAAAGCTCTGTATAATAAAGCTCTGTATAATAAAGCTCTTTATAATAAAAATCTGTATAAAAAAGCTCTATAAAAAGCTCTGTATAATAAAGCACTGTATAATAAAGCTCTGTATAATAAAGCTCTATAATAAAGCTCTGTATAATAAAGCTCTGTATAATAAAGCTCTGTATAATAAAGCTCTGTATAATAAAGCTCTAGAATAAAGCTCTGTATAATAAAGCTCTATAATAAAGCTCTGTATAATAAAGCTCTATAATAAAGCTCTGTATAATAAAGCTCTGTATAATAAAGCTCTATAATAAAGCTCTATAATAAAGCTCTGTATAATAAATCTCTTTATAATAAAGCTCTGTATAATAAAGCTCTTTATAATAAAGCTCTGTACAATAAAGCTCTATAATAAAGCTCTGTATAATAAAGCTCTGTATAATAAAACTCTATAATAAAGCTCTGTATAATAAAGCTCTGTATAATAAAGCTCTGTATAATAAAGCTCTATAATAAAGCTCTGTATAATAAAGCTCTGTATAATAAAGCTCTGTATAATAAAGCTCTATAATAAAGCTCTATAATAAAGCTCTATAATAAAGCTCTGTATAATAAAGCTCTGTATAATAAAGCTCCGTATAATAAAGTTCTATAATAAAGCTTTATAATAAAGCTCTGTATAATAAAGCTCTGTATAATAAAGCTCCGTAAAATAAAGCTCTATAATAAAGCTTTATAATATAGCTCCGTATAATAAAGCTCTGTATAATAAAGCTCTGTATAATAAAGCTCTGTATAATATAGCTCTGTATAATAAAGCTCTATAATAAAGCTCTGTATAATAAAGCTCTATAATAAAGCTCTGTATAATAAAGCTCTATAATAAAGCTCTGTATAATAAAGCTCTGTACAATAAAGCTCTATAATAAAGCTCTATAATAAAGCTCTGTATAATAAAGCTCTGTATAATAAAGCTCTGTATAATAAAGCTCTTTATAATAAAGCTCTGTACAATAAAGCTCTATAATAAAGCTCTGTACAATAAAGCTCTGTATAATAAAGCTCTATAATAAAGCTCTGTATAATAAAGCTCTGTATAATAAAGCTCTGTATAATAAAGCTCTATAATAAAGCTCTGTATAATAAAGCTCTGTATAATAAAGCTCTGTATAATAAAGCTCTATAATAAAGCTCTATAATAAAGCTCTATAATAAAGCTCTATAATAAAGCTCTGTATAATAAAGCTCTGTATAATAAAGCTCCGTATAATAAAGTTCTATAATAAAGCTTTATAATAAAGCTCTGTATAATAAAGCTCTGTATAATAAAGCTCCGTAAAATAAAGCTCTATAATAAAGCTTTATAATAAAGCTCCGTATAATAAAGCTCTATAATAAAGCTTTATGATAAAGCTCTGTATAATAAAGCTCTGTATAATAAAGCTCTGTATAATAAAGCTCTGTATAATAAAGCTCTATAATAAAGCTCTATAATAAAGCTCTGTATAATAAAGCTCCATATAATAAAGCTCAATAATAAAGCTCTCTATAATAAAGCTCCGTATAATAAAGCTCTGTATAATAAAGCTCTGTATAATAAAGCTCTATAATAAAGCTCTATAATAAAGCTCTGTATAATAAAGCTCTGTATAATAAAGCTCAGTATAATAAAGCTCTATAATAAAGCTCTATAATAAAGCTCTGTATAATAAAGCTCTCTATAATAAAGCTCTGTATAATAAAGATCTATAATAAAGCTCTATAATAAAGCTCTGTATAATAAAGCTCTATAATAAAGCTCTATAATATAGCTCCGTATAATAAAGCTCTGTATAATAAAGCTCCGTATAATAAAGCTCTGTATAATAAAGCTCCGTATAATAAAGCTCTATAATAAAGCTCTATAATAAAGTTCTGTATAATAAAGCTCTATAATAAAGCTCTATAATAAAGCTCTGTATAATAAAGCTCTATAATAAAGCTCTATAATAAAGCTCCGTATAATAAAGCTCTGTATAATAAAGCTCCTTATAATAAAGCTCTGTATAATAAAGCTCTATAATAAAGCTCTATAATAAAGCTCTGTATAATAAAGCTCTGTACAATAAAGCTCTGTATAATAAAGCTTCTCAGAGTAGGAGTCCTGATCCTAGATCATAATGAATAGACAGGGGGGGACCTGATCCTAGATCATAATGAATAGACAGGGGGGGACCTGATCCTAGATCATAATGAATAGACAGGGGGGGACCTGATCCTAGATCATAATGAATAGACAGGGGGGACCTGATCCTAGATCATAATGAATAGACAGGGGGGACCTGATCCTAGATCATAATGAATAGACAGGGGGACCTGATCCTAGATCATAATGAATAGACAGGGGGGACCTGATCCTAGATCATAATGAATAGACAGGGGGGGACCTGATCCTAGATCATAATGAATAGACAGGGGGGGACCTGATCCTAGATCATAATGAATAGACAGGGAGGGACCTGATCCTAGATCATAATGAATAGACAGGGGGGACCTGATCCTAGATCATAATGAATAGACAGGGAGGGACCTGATCTTTGATCATAATGAATAGACAGGGGGGGACCTGATCCTAGATCATAATGAATAGAGGGGGTGGGGGAACCTGATCCTAGATCATAATGAATAGACAGGGCGGGACCTTATCCTAGATCATAATGAATAGACGGGGGGACCTGATCCTAGATCATAATGAATAGACAGGGAGGGACCTGATCCTAGATCATAATGAATAGACAGGGAGGGACCTGATCCTAGATCATAATGAATAGACAGGGGGGGACCTGATCCTAGATCATAATGAATAGACAGGGAGGGACCTGATCCTAGATCATAATGAATAGACAGGGGGGGACCTGATCCTAGATCATAATGAATAGACAGGGGGGACCTGATCCTAGATCATAATGAATAGACAGGGAGGGACCTGATCCTAGATCATAATGAATAGACAGGGGGGACCTGATCCTGGATCATAATGAATAGAGGGGGGGGGGGGAACCTGATCCTAGATCATAATGAATAGACAGGGGGGGACCTGATCCTAGATCATAATGAATAGACGGGGGGACCTGATCCTAGATCATAATGAATAGACAGGGAGGGACCTGATCCTAGATCATAATGAATAGACAGGGAGGGACCTGATCCTAGATCATAATGAATAGACAGGGAGGGACCTGATCCTAGATCATAATGAATAGACAGGGGGGGACCTGATCCTAGATCATAATGAATAGACAGGGGGGACCTGATCCTAGATCATAATGAATAGACAGGGAGGGACCTGATCCTAGATCATAATGATAGACGGGGGGACCTGATCCTAGATCATAATGAATAGACAGGGAGGAACCTGATCCTAGATCATAATGAATAGACGGGGGGACCTGATCCTAGATCATAATGAATAGACAGGGAGGGACCTGATCCTAGATCATAATGATAGACGGGGGGACCTGATCCTAGATCATAATGAATAGACAGGGGGGGACCTGATCCTGGATCAGCATTACTATTCCTTTATGCATACGGGCCCAGAGAGTATTACAAGCATGATGAGTATTCAGTCAGTTACCAGGGTGAAGTGGACTTAGCCATCTTACTGGTGGTCTTACGGTGGTCTTACGGTGGTCTTACCTTGATGTTACCGTGGTCTTACCTTGGTCTTACCTTGGTGTTACGTTGGTGTTACCGTGGTCTTACCGTGGTCTTACGGTGGTCTTACCGTGGTCTTACCATGATCTTTCCGTGGTCTTACCGTAGTCTTACCGTGGTCTTACCGTGGTGTTACCGTGGTCTTGCCGTGGTCTTACCGTGGTCTTACCGTGATCTTTCCGTGGTCTTACCGTGGTGTTACCGTGGTCTTGCCGTGGTCTTTCCGTGGTCTTACCGAGATCTTTCCGTGGTCTTACCGTGGTGTTACCGTGGTCTTACCGTGGTCTTGCCGTGGTCTTTCCGTGGTGTTACCGTGGTCTTGCCGTGGTCTTGCCGTTGTCTTTCCATGGTCTTGCCGTGGTCTTGCCGTGGTGTTACCGTGGTCTTTCCGTGGTCAGTTATCGCCGTCAGTTTAGCACATATGCACTGCTTTATAGAGGATTAGCAGTTTCAACACCTTAACGTTGAAAAGGATTCTAGCTTAAAGCCTCTTTGTCTCACCACTCCGAGGTAGCATGGCAGCAGCCGCCTGACAGACAATAGAAAGAGATTACAGGAGTAATGCTTTTATGGTTGAAGAGGAGAGGTCTGAGTCCCAAATGGCACCCTATTCCCTGCACAGTGCACTACTTTTGACCAGGGCCCTGTGGTAGTGCTGTATATAGGGAATAGGGTGCCATTTGGGACTCAACCTTAGTGTTGTCTCTCTGACACTCTAGTGTTCAACACCGGAGACAATGAACAGATTAGAGAAGGTAAGGACGTATTAAGACTTTCATCTCATAAAGGAATGAATGTTGACCTTCATGAAGAGAGGGATCTAAATGAATAAAGGATTAATAAGAGGAGGAGTGACAGATGTAGAGCTGACTGTTTCTTCTCATCTGATACTCTTCCCCTGATTCTCTCTCTCTCTCTCTCTCTCTCTCTCTCTCTGTCTCTCTCTCTCTCTCTCTGTCTCTGTCTCTGTCTCTGTCCCTGTCTCTGTCTTTGTCTCTGTCTCTGTCTCTCTCTCTCTCTCTCTCTCTCTCTCTCTCTCTCTCTCTCTCTCTCTCTCTCTCTCTCTCTCTCTCTCTCTCTCTCTCTCTCTCTCTCTCTCTCTCTCTCTCTCTCTCTCTCTCTCTCTCTCTCTCTCTCTCTCTCTGTCTGTCTCTCTCTCTCTGTCTCTCTCTCTCTCTCCCTCTCTCTCTCTCTCTCTCTCTCTCTCTGTCTCTCTCGTTCTCTCTCTCTCTCTCTCTCTCTCTCTCTCTCTCTCTCTCTCTCTCTCTCTCTCTCTCTCTCTCTCTCTCTCTCTCTCTCTCTCTCTCTCTCTTTGTCCCTCTCTGTGTCTCTGTCTCTCTCTCTCTCTCTCTCTCTCTCTCTCTCTCTCTCTCTCTCTCTCTCTTCTGTCTCTCTTTGTCTCTCTTTGTGTCTCTCTGTGTATGTCTCTCTCTCTCTCTCTCTCTCTCTCTCTCTCTCTCTCTCTCTCTCTTCTTTGTCCCTCTCTGTGTCTCTGTTCTCTCTCTCTCTCTCTCTCTCTCTCTCTCTCTCTCTCTCTCTCTCTCTCTCTCTCCCTGTATCTCTCTCTTATATTTCTGGAACAGTACAGTGTGTCTATGATTCTGTGTGTTAACTGTGTTTAGTTTACCAGTGGATTGTATCAGGATTCAGGGTCTGGCAGTGAAACTGGCCATCATATCAACGAAACCCTGTTAATGCTTCTTTCATGACACGCTTTGATCAGACCACAAATCCAGCCACAGAACTGGGGCAAACCCTCCTTAAAGATTTGGGACTCTTTTGGCAACAAAAATATATATTCTGAAAGTTCTTATTTTACTAAATTCCCTCTTCATAACTTTCTCCCCTAAACCCCAAAACCTCAAAACGTTTACATATATATATATATATATCTCAATATCAATCTTGTTTTTCCTTTCAGTTTATTTCCCATTCTTTCACCATGCAGGATCTTTAGAACCTGTGACGTTAACTCAGTCGTTCCACCAATTTGGTGCCTTTTGAGGAGTGTAACTTGGTAAAAAAAAAAAAAAAGAGATTACACCTCATTTTAACATTATGTCATAACTTAATTCAACTTAATAAAAAAATGTTTCCAATCTCAAGAGGTTAAATAAAAACATGAATATAGTAAGTGCCAAATAAAGTTACAGGGGTGACGGCATCAGGGGTGACCATAACAGGGGTGACCGTAACAGGGTTGACGATTTCATCTTAAATCAGCCATAAAACCCCTTGTGACATGGGGGAATGGAAGCTTGTTGTGTGCAACAGGGAGTGTCTATCTATGGGTAACAGGGTTGACGTGTTATGCTTGACCCGCTCAGTTTTCCACCACAAAACACCAGAAAATGCCAAAAAAGAGTCGAACCAGCTCACCTGCTTTGATTTGACTATGATTTGATTATTAGGTGTTCAATGTATCTTTGTTTTTTTTAAATGTGAAAACAAATAGTTTTACCATATTTACATTAACATTTACATAATTTAGCAGATGCTCTTATCCAGAGCGACTTACAAATTGGTGCATTCAACTTATGATAGCAAGTGGGACGACCACTTTTTTTATTATTTTTTATGGGGGGGTGGGGGAGGGGGGTGGGGGGGTAGAAGGATTACTGTTATACTATTCCAGGTATTCCTTAAAGAGGTAGGGTTTCAAGTGTCTCCGGAAGGTGGTCAGTGACTCCGCTGTCCTGGCGTCGTGGGGGAGCTTGTTCCACCATTGGGGTGCCAGAGCAGCAAATAGCTTTGACTGGGCTGAGCGGGAACTGTGCTTCTGTAGAGGTAGGGGAGCTAGCAGGCCAGAGGTGGATGAACGTAGTGCCCTCGTTTGGGTGTAGGGTCTGATCAGAGCCTGAAGGTAAGGAGGTGCCGTTCCCCTCACAGCTCTGTAGGCAAGCACCATGGTCTTGTAGTAGATGCGAGCCTCAACTGGAAGCCAATGGAGTGTGCGGAGGAGCGGGGTGACATGAGAGAACTTGGAAAGGTCGAACACCAGACGGGCTGCGGCGTTCTGGATAAGTTGTAGGGGTTTAAAGGCACAGGCAGGGAGCCCTGCCAACAGCGAGTTGCAGTAATCCAGATAGGAGATGACAAGTGCCTGGATTAAGACCTGTGCCGCGTTCTGTGTAAGGTAGGGTCGTACTCTGCGAATGTTGTAGAGCATGAACCTGCAGGATCGGGTCACCGCTTTGATGTTAGCAGAGAACGAAAGGGTGTTGTCCAGGGTCACGCCAAGGCTCTTTGCACTCTGGGAGGAGGACACAATGGAGTTGTCAACCGTGATGGCGAGATCATGGAGCGGGCAGTCCTTCCCAGGGAGGAAGAGCAGCTCTGTCTTGCCGAGGTTCAGCTTGAGGTGGTGATCCGACATCCACACTGATATGTCTGCCAGACATGCAGAGATGCGATTCGCCACCTGGTTATCAGAAGGGGGAAAGGAGAAAATTAATTGTGTGTCGTCTGCGTAGCAATGATAGGAGAGACCATGTTAGGATATGACAGAGCCAAGTGAATTGGTGTATAGAGAGAATAGGAGAGGGCCTAGAACTGAGCCCTGGGGGACACCAGTGGTGAGAGCACGTGGTGCGGAGACAGATTCTCGCCACGTCACCTGGTAGGAGCAACCTGTCAGGTAGGACACTATCCAAGAGTGAGCAGTGCCGGAGATTCCCAACTCAGAGAGGGTGGAGAGGAGGATCTGATGGTTCACAGTATCAAAGGCAGCGGATAGGTCTAGAAGGATAAGAGCAGAGGAGAGAGAGTTAGCTTTAGCAGTGCGGAGAGCCTCCGTGACACCGAGAAGAGCAGTCTCAGTTGAATGACCAGTCTTGAAACCTGACTGGTTTAGATCAAGAAGGTCATTCTGAGAGAGATAGCAGGAGAGTTGGCTAGAGACGGCACGCTCAAGAGTTTTGGAGAGAAAAGAAAGAAGGGATACTGGTCTGTAGTTGTTGACATCGGAGGGATCGAGTGTAGGTTTTTTGAGGAGGGGTGCAACTCTCGCTCTCTTGAAGACGGAAGGGACATTGCCAGCGGTCAAGGATGAGTTAGCGAGGCGAGGTAAGGGAGAAGCTCTCCGGAAATGGTCTGGAAAAGAGAGGAGGGGATAGGGTCAAGCGGGCAGGTTGTTGGGCGGCCGGCCGTCAAAAGTTGCAAGATTTCATCTGGAGAGAGAGGGGAGAAAGAAGTCAAAGCATAGGGTAGGGCAGTGTGAGCAGGATCAGAGGTGTCATTTGACTTAATAAATGAGGATCGGATGTCGTCAACCTTCTTTTCAAAATGGTTGACGAAGTCATCCACAGAGAGGGAGGAGGGAGGGGGAGGAGGAGGAGGATTCAGCAGGGAGGAGAAGGTGGCAAAGAGCTTCCTAGGGTTAGAGGCAGAGGCTTGAAATTTAGAGTGGTAGAAAGTGGCTTTAGCAGCGGAAACAGAGGAAGAGAATGTAGAGAGGAGGGAGTGAAAAGATGACATGTCCGCAGGGAGTCTAGTTTTCCTCCATTTCCGCTCGGCTGCCCGGAGCCCTCTTCCGTGAGCTCGCAAGACAAGACATGACAAGTGTAGTGATGAGAATGGGATTGGCAGTAGCTAGTAAGCCGGTGATGACGAACGCCGAAACCTGCCCGAACAAGGAGGGGAGGCAGCCTCGGCGGAAGTCGTGACACTACAATCCAATCTCTTGGATGTTATTTGGGTTATCTCAGACGTCATAACTTCAGGCTGCTACTGTTTTTGAATTTTCACACTCTTGAAAAACTAAAATACCGTCTGTTTTTTTCTTCTCACTGAACAACTGTGAGAAAGACCCAGCGGTAGGGTTTTCCAGTGAGCGACAGTGAGAAAGACCCAGCGGTAGGGTTTTCCAGTGAGCGACTCTGAGAAAGACCCAGCGGTAGGGTTTTACAGTGAGCGACTCTGAGACAGACCCAGCGGTAGGGTTTTCCAGTGAGCGACTCTGAGAAAGACCCAGTGGAAGGGTTTTCCAGTGAGCGACTCTGAGAAAGACCCAGCGGTAGGGTTTTACAGTGAGCGACTCTGAGAAAGACCCAGCGGTAGGGTTTTACAGTGAGCGACTCTGAGAAAGACCCAGCGGTAGGGTTTGACAGTGAGGGGGAAACAATGCAGAACTGATTGTTCTTGTCCAGAGGGAGGCTTTCTATTTAGTGGAGAATAAAGAGCCGGCGAAGTGTACAATTGTTTACAAAAAAAAGAACAGCATCATGCCTGACAAACCCAGCATCATGCCTGAAAAACCCAGCATCATGCCTGAAAAACCCAGCATCATGCCTGAAAAACCCAGCATCATGCCTGACAAACCCAGCATCATGCCTGAAAACCCAGCATCATGCTGAAAAACCCAGCATCATGCCTGAAAACCCAGCATCATGCCTGAAAACCCAGCATCATGCCTGACAAACCCAGCATCATGCCTGAAAACCCAGCATCATGCCTGAAAAACCCAGCATCATGCCTGAAAAACCCAGCATCATGCCTGACAAACCCAGCATCATGCCTTAAAAACCCAGCATCCTGCCTAACAAAAACAGCATCATGCCTTAAAAACCCAGCATCATGCCTGAAAACCCAGCATCATGCCTGACAAAAACAGCATCATGCCTTAAAAACCCAGCATCATGCCTGAAAACACAGCATCATGCCTGACAAAAACAGCATCATGCCTTAAAAACCCAGCATCATGCCTGAAAACACAGCATCATGCCTGACAAACCGATCTAACCCTGTCTCTATTTTACAAACCATGAAAGGACAGAGCTTAAATAGCACTACCCATAATGCAACTGACCAATGGGAAACCCTTACACATATCTGGTCAATTAACATTCAAAACACATGAAATACCACACATACATTTTAGTCATTTAGCAGACGCTCTTATCCAGAGCGACTTACAGTTCCAACGTGGGAATCGAACCCACAACCCTGGCGTTGCGGACGCCATGCTCTACCAACTGAGCTACATCCCTGCCGGCCATTCCCTCCCTTACCATGGGCCAATTGTGCGCCGCCCCATGGGTCTCCCGGTCGCGGCCGGCTACGACAGAGCCTGGATTCGAACCAGGATCTCTAGTGGAACAGCCTTAGACCACTGCGCCACTCGGGAGGTTACAGATAGTAAACATTTATACCAGCACACATGTAACTCTGTTAAACCTCATGCTTTAAAGCATAGATACTGGGATATAAAGATGTACAGTGAGGGAAAAAAGGATTTGATCCCCTGCTGATTTGGTACGTTTGCCCACTGACAAAGACATGATCAGTCTATCATTTTAATGGTAGGTTTATTTGAACAGTGAGAGACAGAATAACAACAAGAAAATCCAGAAAAACGCATGAGGTACATAGCGATGTACATGAAGCATTGTGGACCTTATTACTGAGGTACATAGCGATGTACATGAAACATTGTGGACCTTATTACTGAGGTACATAGCAGCATATTTACAGGACTGAGGCAGAATGGAACATACAATGATGTAGTACCTGATTTAACACATCTACATCTGAAACATCTATAAAAAATGAACCAGATAGAGACGTCATCCTGTCTCCCTTCTCACTCAGCCTACAGTATTCATTCCAGACACTTCTCACTCAGCCTACAGTATTCATTCCAGACACTTCTCACTCAGCCTACAGTATTCATCCCAGACACCTCTCACTCAGCCTACAGTATTCATCCCAGACACCTCTCACTCAGCCTACAGTATTCATCCCAGACACCTCTCACTCAGCCTACAGTATTCATCCCAGACACCTCTCACTCAGCCTACAGTATTCATCCCAGACACTTCTCACTCAGCCTACAGTATTCATCCCAGACACCTCTCACTCAGCCTACAGTATTCATCCCAGACACCTCTCACTCAGCCTACAGTATTCATCCCAGACACCTCTCACTCAGCCTACAGTATTCATCCCAGACACCTCTCACTCAGCCTACAGTATTCATCCCAGACACTTTTCACTCAGCCTACAGTATTCATCCCAGACACTTCCCACTCAGCCTACAGTATTCATCCAGACAGTTCTCACTCAGCCTACAGTATTCATCCCAGACACTTCTCACTCAGCCTACAGTATTCATCCAGACAGTTCTCATTCTACGCTGTGTGTGTGTGTGTGGGGGGGGTCATCCTTCTCTCAGCCCTGTCTCAGACTGGTGTGGGTATGTGACCGATTCCCGACCACTGTGTAGTGTGTAGTGTGTAGTGTGTGTGTGTGTGTGTGTGTGTGTGTGTGTGTGTGTGTGTGTGTGTGTGTGTGTGTGTGTGTGTGTGTGTGTGTGTGTGTGTGTGTGTGTGTGTGTGTGTGTGTGTGTGTGTGTGTGTGTGTGTGTGTGTGTGTGTGTGTGTGTGTGCGAGCATGAGTGTGCGACTCCCTACTCCACACCGCTGGGAAGAGGATGGGAGTGAGTTGAGATTGGTCCTGTTAATTCAAATTGATGGCCCTATGTGACAGACAGTGTTTCAAATGTGTAAACCTTTCCAAAGCACCACCTCGCTCTCAAGCGTTCACATGACTCATTTTACTATCAGCTATACCATCTGCTATATCCTGAGGTGGTGGTGGAAAATGTTGAATTATAATGTTATACTCTAGAAGATTTAGATAGTGGTGTAATATTGTTGTGTGATGCTCTAGACTAGAGGATTTAGATAGTGGTGTAATATGGTAATGTTATACTCTAGAGGATTTAGATAGTGGTGTAATATGGTAATGTTATACTCTAGAGGATTTAGATAGTGGTGTAATATGGTAATGTTATACTGTAGAGGATTTAGATAGTGGTGTAATATGGTAATGCTATACTCTAGAGGATTTAGATAGTGGTGTAATATGGTAATATTATACTGTAGTGGATTTAGATAGTGGTGTAATATGGTAATGTTATACTCTAGAGGATTTAGATAGTGGTGTAATATGGTAATGTTATACTGTAGAGGATTTAGATAGTGGTGTAATATGGTAATGTTATACTCTAGAGGATTTAGATAGTGGTGTAATATGGTAATGTTATACTGTAGAGGATTTAGATAGTGGTGTAATATGGTAATATTATACTGTAGAGGATTTAGATAGTGGTGTAATATGGTAATGTTATACTGTAGAGGATTTAGATAGTGGTGTAATATGGTAATGTTATACTCTAGAGGATTTAGATAGTGGTGTAATATGGTAATGTTATACTGTAGAGGATTTAGATAGTGGTGTAATATGGTAATGTTATACTCTAGAGGATTTAGATAGTGGTGTAATATGGTAATGTTATACTGTAGAGGATTTAGATAGTGGTGTAATATGGTAATGTTATACTCTAGAGGATTTAGATAGTGGTGTAATATGGTAATGTTATACTGTAGAGGATTTAGATAGTGGTGTAATATGGTAATGTTATACTCTAGAGGATTTAGATAGTGGTGTAATATGGTAATGTTATACTGTAGTGGATTTAGATAGTGGTGTAATATGGTAATGTTATACTGTAGTGGATTTAGATAGTGGTGTAATATGGTAATGTTATACTGTAGTGGATTTAGATAGTGGTGTAATATGGTAATGTTATACTGTAGTGGATTTAGATAGTGGTGTAATATGGTAATGTTATACTCTAGAGCAGGGGTGTCAAACGTACGGCCCGCGGGCCGGATCAGGCCCGCAAACGGGTTTAATCCGGGTTTAACCCCTGCTCTAGAGGATTTAGATAGTGGTGTAATATTGTTGTGTTGTGCTCTAGATGATTTAGATAGTGGTGTAATATGGTAATGTTATACTGTAGTGGATTTAGATAGTGGTGTAATATGGTAATGTTATACTGTAGAGGATTTAGATAGTGGTGTAATATGGTAATGTTATACTGTAGAGGATTTAGATAGTGGTGTAATATGGTAATGTTATACTCTAGAGGATTTAAATAGTGGTGTAATATGGTAATGTTATACTGTAGAGGATTTAGATAGTGGTGTAATATGGTCATGTTATACTGTAGAGGATTTAGATAGTGGTGTAATATGGTAATGTTATCCTCTAGAGGATTTAGATAGTGGTGTAATATGGTAATGCTATACTGTAGAGGATTTAGATAGTGGTGTAATATGGTAATGTTATACTGTAGAGGATTTAGATAGTGGTGTAATATGGTCATGTTATACTGTAGAGGATTTAGATAGTGGTGTAATATGGTAATGTTATACTCTAGAGCAGGGGTGTCAAACGTACGGCCCGCGGGCCGGATCAGGCCCGCAAACGGGTTTAATCCGGGTTTAACCCCTGCTCTAGAGGATTTAGATAGTGGTGTAATATTGTTGTGTTGTGCTCTAGATGATTTAGATAGTGGTGTAATATGGTAATGTTATACTGTAGTGGATTTAGATAGTGGTGTAATATGGTAATGTTATACTGTAGAGGATTTAGATAGTGGTGTAATATGGTAATGTTATACTGTAGAGGATTTAGATAGTGGTGTAATATGGTAATGTTATACTCTAGAGGATTTAAATAGTGGTGTAATATGGTAATGTTATACTGTAGAGGATTTAGATAGTGGTGTAATATGGTCATGTTATACTGTAGAGGATTTAGATAGTGGTGTAATATGGTAATGTTATCCTCTAGAGGATTTAGATAGTGGTGTAATATGGTAATGCTATACTGTAGAGGATTTAGATAGTGGTGTAATATGGTAATGTTATACTGTAGAGGATTTAGATAGTGGTGTAATATGGTCATGTTATACTGTAGAGGATTTAGATAGTGGTGTAATATGGTAATGTTATCCTCTAGAGGATTTAGATAGTGGTGTAATATGGTAATGCTATACTGTAGAGGATTTAGATAGTGGTGTAATATGGTCATGTTATACTGTAGAGGATTTAGATAGTGGTGTAATATGGTAATGTTATCCTCTAGAGGATTTAGATAGTGGTGTAATATGGTAATGCTATACTGTGGAGGATTTAGATAGTGGTGTAATATGGTAATGTTATACTGTAGAGGATTTAGATAGTGGTGTAATATGGTAATGTTATCCTCTAGAGGATTTAGATAGTGGTGTAATATGGTAATGTTATACTGTAGAGGATTTAGATAGTGGTGTAATATGGTAATGTTATACTCTAGAGGATTTAGATAGTGGTGTAATATGGTAATGTTATACTGTAGAGGATTTAGATAGTGGTGTAATATGGTAATGTTATACTGTAGAGGATTTGAATAGTGGTGTAATATGGTAATGTTATACTCTAGAGGATTTAGATAGTGGTGTAATATGGTAATGTTATACTGTAGAGGATTTAGATAGTGGTGTAATATGGTAATGTTATACTCTAGAGGATTTAGATAGTGGTGTAATATGGTAATGTTATACTGTAGAGGATTTAGATAGTGGTGTAATATGGTAATGTTATACTCTAGAGGATTTAGATAGTGGTGTAATATGGTAATGTTATACTGTAGAGGATTTAGATAGTGGTGTAATATGGTAATGTTATACTCTAGAGGATTTAGATAGTGGTGTAATATGGTAATATTATACTGTAGTGGATTTAGATAGTGGTGTAATATGGTAATGTTATACTCTAGAGGATTTAGATAGTGGTGTAATATGGTAATGTTATACTGTAGAGGATTTAGATAGTGGTGTAATATGGT
>NC_059200.1:911934-919434 GCF_020615455.1 Coregonus clupeaformis | reverse complement strand
AACATGCTCAATGGTGAGTATGCAGGCCATGACAGAACTGGGACATTTTCAGTGTACATATCCTTGCGACAGTGAGGTGAGCATGTGCCCACTGAAGTCGGTTACGACGCCGAACTGCAGTCATGTCAAGACCCCTGGTGAGGACGACGAGCACGCAGATGAGCTTCCCTGAGACGGTTTCTGACAGTTTGTGCAGAAATTATTCGGTTGTGCAGTTTCATCAGCTGTCCGGGTTGCTGGTCTCAGACAATCTCACTGGTGAAGAAGATGCCGGATGTGGAGATCCTGGGCTGCCGTGGTTACACGTGGTCTGCGGTTGTGAGGCCGGTTGGACATACTGCCAAATTCTCTAAAACGACGTCAGAGGCGGCTTATGGTAGTGAAATTAACATTAAATTCTCTGGCAACAGCTCTGCTGCACATTTTAGAGTGGCCTTTTATTGTCCCCAGCACAATAATTCTGCACCTGTGTAATGATCATGCTGTTTAATCAGCTTCTTGATATGCTACACCTGTCAGGTGGATTATCTTGGAAAAATGAGAAATGCTCACTAACAGGGATGTAAACACATTTTTGCACAAAATTTGAGAGAAAAAAGATTTTTGTGCTGTTTTATTTCAGCTCATGAAACATGGGATCAACACTTTGCACGTTGTGTTTATATTTTTGTTCAGTATAAAAAGGAAAGAAATCGTACCACTTTAAGAAGTTGTTGAAAGGTTGTTAAAAGCTTCTACTCTTACGATCACCTCATATCATCGAACGAGGAAGAAGGTGAGAGGAGGAGAGTTAGATGGAGGGGTTGTCCTCCTGTAATGTGGAGGAGAGTTAGATGGAGGGGTTGTCCTCCTGTAATGTGGAGGAGAGTTAGATGGAGGGGTTGTCCTTCTGTAATGTGAAAGACAATGAATTCCTCCTCAAACCTGCCCTGTCAACGCATCTTCCTTCTCCTCTCCTCTCCTCTCCTTACCTCCTCTCCTCTCATTCTCCCCCTCTCCTCTCCTCTTCCTCTCCTTCTCCCCTCTCCTCTCCTTCTCCCCCTCTCCTCTCCTTCTCCCCCTCTCCTCTTCCTCTCCTTCTCTTCCTCTCCTTTCCTTCTCCCCCTCTCCTCTCCTTCTCCCCCTCTCCTCTCCTTCTCTTCCTCTCCTTCTCCCCCTCTCCTCTCCTCTTCCTCTTCCTCTCCTTCTCCCCCTCTCCCCTTCCTCTCCTTCTCTTCCTCTCCCTCCTCTCTCCTCTCCTCTCCTCTCCTCTCCTCTCCTCTCCTCTCCTCTCCTCTCCTCTCCTCTCCTCTCCTCTCCTCTTTCCCCTCTCCTTCTCCTTCTCTCCTCCCCTTTTACTCTCCTTTACCTCTTCCTCTCCTTCTCCCCTCCCCCTCTCCTCTCCTCCCCTCCCCTCTTCCTCTCCCCTCTCCTACACCACTTCCTCTCCCCATCCCCATATCCTCCTCCTCTTCACAGTGGTTCAGTCCCACCAGAGTAGCATGTTGACGACGTACTGATGGAAGGTCCTTTGTTGTCATTCATCATCCTCCTGGTCATGAAGAGCTTCTCCATATCCTCCAATCATTTGATTTATTGCCTGAGTGTCTGCGTGCGTGGCGTGTTTGAGTGAGGGTCAGGTTGTGGGTAGTTACTGAGATGAGACCCAGACATTAATGTGTGTTTCTGTTTGTGTGTGTGTGCGTGTGAGAGAGAGAGATGAGACCCAGCCATTAATAAGAGAGACTAGTTGTCGACATAGACATATTAGTGGGGGGATCTGGAGTGGAGGGCTGTGATGGTAGTGGTTTTCTAAGTCTCTCTCTCTCTCTCTCTCTCTCTCTCTCTCTCTCTCTCTCTCTCTCTCTCTCTCTCTCTCTCTCTCTCTCTCTCTCTCTCTCTCTCTCTCTCTCTCTGTCTCTCTCTCTCTCTCTCTCTCTCTCTCTCTCTCTCTCTCTCTCTCTCTCTCTCTCTCTCTCTCTCTCTCTCCCTCTCTCTCTCTCTCTCTCTGTCTCTCGTACAGGAGGATAAGGGGCGTTATTCAAAGATGACCTTGTCTTGTTTGGGGTTTTGCAGAACACAGACATGGAGGCTATAGCTCAGCTTGTAAATAAAGAGGTATTTTGATAGGTTTGAAAGGATTCAGTTGTGATGGTGTTGTTTGTTAGTTCTTCTAACATGGGTCCTCCTCTCTCAGATTTCCCCAGGAGACTGTTTAAAACAGAGAAGACAAGATTAGGATTTCATTTACTCCCGTGAATCATTCTACACTGAAAGATAAAATATCCTGGATGAATATCCATGCTGAGCACACATGCGACTTCAAACTGATTATCACATCACTGAGACTGGGGTTAAGAGACTCATCACTGCCAAGAGACTGTTTGTGTATTGAGCTTTTCAGTGTGTGTTTGTTTGTGTGTGTGAATGAGTGTGTATTGGATTAGCATTTACTGCCTGGCTATGTCTCAGTTGTGTGAACGGTCCCAAATGGCACCCTATGTGTTGTAGTGCACTACTTTAGACCAGGGCTCATAGATGATACCGTCGATCTGTCATGATACAATGGGGATGTGTGACATAGCAAGCAGCATTAGTTACGGTGCTTTGGTGCTTAGCATCTTTCGAATTTCGTAAGGGGAGGCCCACAGTCTTGCTCGTACCTTGCTAAGAGAGAGGGTGGAGGTCCTCGTTACGGTTCTGAGCCTCATTTCAGCTCTTCTCTTAGCACGTATGGACCCAGAACTTAAATTGAGCAGCTGACCAATTGCGTGACACTTTAGTTCTGGTTTCCAGAGATTAGATGCACCCCAACCTGGGCATGGTGTTAAACAAGATCCCCTGGGATTGACTCAGTATAGTTAATACTTCCACTTCAGCTAGCTAGCTACTGTAGCCTGCTCTCTGGATTATAATGAGCTGGTGTTGTATTCACTGGATTTAAGATTACATCTGCATAGTTCTATGTGATTTCAGCAAGCCATGACACCCACAATCTCAGATTGTTCTGAAATAATTTCTGTAGTTAGAAACAGATAAGGTAAGCATTCCTGCAACTATTTTGTTGAAAGACCATTTTAAGTCTGAGAAATTAAGCTAATTGATTGCACCAAAATTGGCCATTTCAATTTATAAGATGAATGTAATATTCAATAAATATACAACCCAACATCCGATTTGCACAAACACCTCTTCTTAACACCGATTAGGATGTCAGAAATCCAAATAAATGGCCAAACGCCAACCCGCGGACCCCCCACACCCTATGTCAATCCCACCCCAACAACCAGTAAACAGTATCACTTCTCTATGTCTGACAAGTTGTATGAAGCTGCGACTTGGAGTATTGTTTATTCATACTATGTAATGAATTCTCAGTGAATTTGGTTATGGTTTCTTTTTCCCTGTTCAGAGAAATTAGCCATTGAAGCGTTTTCCCCATTAATTAAGTGAAAGTACCAGGTTTTGCCAACTAGATGCCGATGTTACTGCTACTGCCCTTTAATCCATTTTGGTTTTAATCCGTCTCTTGTGTTAATCAAAGGTATCACAACATGTTCTTTGCAACTTTGGGTAGAAAACTGATGGCTTTTGCTCATGATGAAAATACATTGTGGTCATCCTCACAATTACTATTACAACCATTACCACTAGTAGTATTTCAACCTACTACCTACTGAAACTATAACTAACTTATAACTATCTGTCATCATCATCATCATTACATAAGTACTACCACTACCATCATCAATCAGTCAATCAATCACATTTATTTATAAAGCCATTTTTACATCAGCAGATGTCACAAAGTGCTACACAGAAACCCAGCCTAAAAACCCAAACAGCAAGCAATGCAGATATAGAAGCACGGTGGCTAGGAAAAACTTCCTAGAAAGGCAGGAACCTAGGAAGAAACCTAGAGAGGAACCAGGTTCTGAGGGGTGGCCATCCCCTTCTGGCTGTGCCGGGTGGAGATTATAACAGTACATGGCCATTAAGGCCAGATTTTTCTCCAAGATATTCAAACGTTCATAGAAGACCAGCAGGGTCAAATAATAATCACAGTAGTTGTAGAGGTTGCAACAGGTCAGTACATCAGGAGTAAACGTCACTTGGCTTTTCATAGCCAGGCATTTAGAGGTTGAAATAGCAGGTGCGGGAAAGAGAGAGAGCTGAAAACAGCAGGTCTGGGACAATGTAGCACATCTGGTGAACAGGTCAGGGTTCCATAGCCACAGGCAGAAGAGTTGACACTGGAGCAGCAGCACGACCAGGTGGACTGGGGACAGCAAGGAGTCATCAGGCCAGGTAGTCCTGACGCATGGTCCTCCGGGAGGGGAGGGATGGTCCTAGGGCTCAGGTCCTCCGGGAGGGGAGGGAGAGAGAGAGAGAATTAGAGGGAGCATACTTAAATTCACACAGGACACCGGATAAGACAGGAGAATAACACCAGGTATAACAGTCTGACCCTAGCCCCCTGGCACATAGACTATTGCAGCATAGATACTGGAGGCTGAGACAGGGGGGGTCGGGAGACACTGTGGCCCCATTCGACGATACCCCCGGACAGGGCCAACCAGGCAGGATATAACCCCACCCACTTTGCCAAAGCACAGCCCCCACGCCACTAGAGGGATATCAACAGACCACCAACTTACTACCCTGAGACAAGGCTGAGTGTAGCCCACAAAGATCTCCTCCACTGCACGAGCCCGAGGGGGCGACAAACCTGACAGGAAGATCACGTCTGTGACTCAACCCACTCAAGTGACGCATCCCTCCTAGGGACGGCATGGAAAGCACCAGTAAGCCAGTGACTCAGCCCCCGTAATAGGGTCAGATGCAGAGAAACCCAATTGAGAGACAGGAACTGGCCAGGCAGAGACAGCAAGGGCGGTTTGTCGCTCCAGTGCCTTTCCGTTGGGCCAGACTACACTCAATCATAGGACCTTCTGAAGAGATGAGTCTTCTGTAAAGACTTAAAGGTCGAGACCGAGTGTGCGTCTCTCACATGGATAGGCAGACCATTCCATAAAAAATTTAGCTCTATAGGAGAAAAGCCCTGCCTCCAGCTGTTTGCTTAGAAATTCTAGGGACAACAAGGAGACCTGCGTCTTGTGACCGTAGCGTACGTGTAGGTATGTACGGCAGGACCAAATCGGAGAGATAGGTAGGAGCAAGCCCATGTAATGCTTTGTAGGTTAGCAGTAAAACCTTGAAATCAGCCCTAGCCTTAACAGGAAGCCAGTGTAGAGGCCAGCCCTAGCCTTAACAGGAAGCCAGTGTAGAGGCCAGCCCTAGCCTTAACAGGAAGCCAGTGTAGAGGCCAGCCCTAGCCTTAACAGGAAGCTAGTGTAGAGAGGCTAGTACTGGAGTAATATGATCAAATGTTTTGGTTCTAGTCAAGATTCTAGCAGCTGTGTTTAGCACTAACTGAAGTTTATTTAGTGCTTTATCCGGGTCGCCGGAGAGTGGAGCATTGCAGTAGTCTGATCTAGAAGTGACAAAAGCATGGATTAGCTTTTCTGCATCATTTTTGGACAAAACGTTTCTGATTATTGCAATGTTACGGAAAGAGAGATCAGGGTCCAGAGTAACACTACTTTGGAATAATAATCACGACAAAAATAATAATACTAATAATAATAATAATAAGTAAGTTTACTATGCAGATGTTATTATTCAGTGTCCCTCAGGCTATGGCAGGCAAATACATATTTGGCTGCATGAGGAGCTGTTGCTCCGTCGCCCATGAGTATTTAGTGTTTTTCCTCAGGGTTTAATAAGATACAAATTGGAATAAATGTAGTAATTTCTGCGAATAAGGAATCTCTTGGTGAGGAATATTTCTCACAGTACAAGAGAAAGTGCATCTCTGTCTCTACGTCTCCGCAAAGATGCTCCTCATGTCTTTTTATGTCTGCCGGTTTCTATAGCCAATTGGTGGCCACTCAGCCTGTACTTGGTAGGGATCTGTCTCTGCTTCATATCTCTGGCAGAGTAGAGATAATCAGCCAATTTATATTCTCAGATAGTAATTTAGTTGGCTATGAGATTATTATTATTTTTTCAATGTTGTAAATATGAGTCCTGTGATTGGTTCAGGATCCTGTTAATTTTGATTCCTTGTTTTGAAGCAGTGCTGGTGTCAGCTTGGTTGGTTAGGTCTAACACCTGCTGACTGAGTGGGCTCGTTTCTGGGCTCAGCTCTTGGGTTTGAAATTGGAGACTTGAATTTGGACTTGAATGTAGGTCAAAATTCTAATAATCTTTTTGTATTTTCATTACCAATGGAAAGCAGCCTAATTCTGCCCTACATGCATTAGTTGGTGTATTTATTTGGACTTGTAGAATTTTCAGACAGAATTCTGCATGGCTTGCAAAAGTATTCACCCCCCTTGGCATTTTTCCTATTTTGTTGCCTTACAACCTGGAATTAAAATAGTTTTCCTTGATGGCCAGAAAGCTCAATTTTAGTCTAATCTGACCAGAGTACCTTCTTCCATATGTTTGGGGAGTCTCCCACATGGCTTTTGGCAAACACCAAACATGTTTGCTTATTTTTTCCTACAAGCAATGGTTTTTTCTGGCCACTCTTCCGTAAAGCACAGCTCTGTGGAGTGTGCGGCTTAAAGTGGTCCTATGGACAGATACTCCAATCTCCGCTGTGGAGCTTTGCAGCTCCTTCAGGGTTATATTTGGTCTCTTTGTTGCCTCTCTGATTAATGCCCTCCTTGCCTGGTCCGTGAGTTTTGGTGTGCGGCCCTCTCTTTGCAGGTTTGTTGTGGTGCCATATTCTTTCAATTTTTTTATAATGGATTTAATGGTGCTCCGTGGGATGTTCAAAGTTTCTGATATGTTTTTATAACCCAACTCTGATCTGTACTTCTCCACAACTTTGTCCCTGACCTGTTTGGAGAGCTCCTTGGTCTTCATGGTGCCGCTTGCTTGGTGGTGCCCCTTGCTTAGTGGTATTGCAGGCTCTGGGGCCTTTCAGAACAGGTGTGTATATATACTGAGATCATGTGACAGATCATGTGACACTTAGATTGCACACAGATTGACTTTATTTAACTAATTATGTGACTTCTGAAGGTAATTGGTTGCACCAGATCTTATTTAGGCGCTTCATAGCAAACAGGGTGAATACATATGCACGCACCACTTTTCAGTTATTTCTTTTTTTGAATTTTTTGAAACAAGTAATTTTTTTCATTTCACTTCACCAATTTGGACTATTTTGTGTATGTCCATTACATGAAATCCAAATAAAAATCAATTTAAATGACAGGTTGTAACGCAACAAAATAGGAAAAACGCCAAGGGGGATGAATACTTTTGCAAGGCACTGTAGGGCTTCAATTAGATTTTTGTCCCATATTTTAAAGTCCAGTTTATTGAGTGGCTCCCTTCCGTAAAGAGATATTGGTAGGATTACGCTGTCAAATATTTTGGTCCAAATTCTAATTGGGATGTTGATTTTGAAAATCATGTTTTTGTCTCTTTCTGTCTCTCTGTCTC
>NC_059200.1:904434-906934 GCF_020615455.1 Coregonus clupeaformis | reverse complement strand
CGGAGGGGTAGGCCTGGGGATAGAGGGGTGGAGGGGTGGAGGGGTGGAGGGGTGGAGGGGTGGAGGGGTGGAGGGGTGGAGGGGTAGGCCTGGGGATAGAGGGGTGGAGGGGGTGGAGGGGTGGAGGGTGGAGGGGTGGAGGGGTTGGCCTGGGGATAGAGGGGTGGAGGGGTGGAGGGGTGGAGGGTGGAGGGGTGGAGGGGTGGAGGGGTGGAGGGGTGGAGGGGTGGAGGGGTGGAGGGGGTAGGCCTGGGGATAGAGGGGTGGAGGGGTGGAGGGGTGGAGGGGTGGAGGGATAGAGGGATAGAGGGGTGGAGGGGTGGAGGGGGTGGAGGGGTGGAGGGTGGAGGGGTGGAGGGGTGGAGGGGTGGAGGGGTAGGCCTGGGGATAGAGGGGTGGAGGGGTGGAGGGGTGGAGGGGTAGGCCTGGGGATAGAGGGGTGGAGGGGTGGAGGGTGGAGGGGTGGAGGGGTGGAGGGGTGGAGGAAGAAGTATAGAGGGGTGAGGTGCTGGAGGAAGGTGGTTGGGAGGGGTAGCCCTAGAGGCTGTTAGCTCTGCTAAGGGCAGTGTATTATCTTAGCCCAAGAGGCTGTTAGCTCTGCTAAGGGCAGTGTATTCTCTTTGCCCAGGAGGCTGTTAGCTCTGCTAAGGGCAGTGTATTATCTTAGCCCAAGAGGCTGTTAGCTCTGCTAAGGGCAGTGTATCATCTTAGCCCTAGAGGCTGTTAGCTCTGCTAAGGGCAGTGTATTATCTTAGCCCAAGAGGCTGTTAGCTCTGCTAAGGGCAGTGTATTATCTTAGCCCTAGAGGCTGTTAGCTCTGCTAAGGGCAGTGTATTATCTTAGCCCTAGAGGCTGTTAGCTCTGCTAAGGGCAGTGTATTATCTTAGCCCAAGAGGCTGTTAGCTCTGCTAAGGGCAGTGTATTATCTTAGCCCAAGAGGCTGTTAGCTCTGCTAAGGGCAGTGTATTCTCTTTGCCCAGGAGGCTGTTAGCTCTGCTAAGGGCAGTGTATTATCTTAGCCCAAGAGGCTGTTAGCTCTGCTAAGGGCAGTGTATTATCTTAGCCCTAGAGGCTGTTAGCTCTGCTAAGGGCAGTGTATTATCTTAGCCCAAGAGGCTGTTAGCTCTGCTAAGGGCAGTGTATTATCTTAGCCCTAGAGGCTGTTAGCTCTGCTAAGGGCAGTGTATTATCTTAGCCCAAGAGGCTGTTAGCTCTGCTAAGGGCAGTGTATTCTCTTTGCCCAGGAGGCTGTTAGCTCTGCTAAGGGCAGTGTATTATCTTAGCCCAAGAGGCTGTTAGCTCTGCTAAGGGCAGTGTATTCTCTTAGCCCAGGAGGCTGTTAGCTCTGCTAAGGGTAGTATGAAAGCAGAGATAGTAGGACTGGAGGAGGGGGTGATACTGAGACCCCGTGATGGCCTCTGCCTTACCTGACACCCTGGACCCACTCCAATTTGCTTACCGCCCCAATAGATCCAGAGATGATGCAATCGCCATCACACTGCACACTGCCCTATCCCATCTGGACAAGAGGAATACCTATGTCAGAATGCTGTTCATTGACTATAGCTCAGCATTCAACACCATAGTACCCTCCAAGCTCATCATTAAGCTTGTGGCCCTGGGTCTGAACCCCGCCCTGTGCAACTGTGTCCTGGACTTCCTGACGGGCCGCCCCCAGGTGGTGACTGTAGGAAACAACACCTCCACTTCGCTGATCCTCAACACTGGGGCCCCACAAAGGTGCATGCTCAGCCCCCTCCTGTACTCCCTGTTCGCCCATGACTGTGTGTCCAAGCACGCCTCCAACTCAATCATCAAGTTTGCAGACGACACAACAGTAGTAGGCCTGATTACCAACAATGTCGAGACAGCCTACAGGGAGGAGGTGAGGGCCCTGGGAGTGTGGTGCCAGGAAAATAATATATCATTCAACGTCAACAAAACAAAGGAGATGATCGTGGACTTCATGAAACAGCAGAGGTAGCACGGCCCTATCCACATCGACGGGACCGCAGTGGAGAAGGTGGAAAGCTTCAAGTTTTTTGGCGTACACATCACTATAATCTGAAATGGTCCACCCACGCAGACAGTGTGGTGAACAAGGCGCAACAGTGCCTCTTCAACCTCAGGAGGCTGAAGAAATTTGGCTTGGCACCTAAAACCCTCACAAACTTTTACAGATGCACAATTGAGAGCATCCTGTCAGGCTGTATCACCGCCTGGTACGGCAACTGCACTGCCCACAACCGCAGGGCTCTCCAGAGGGTGGTGCGGTCTGCCGAAAGCATTACCGGGGGCAAACTACCCGCCCTCCATGACACAGCACCCGATGTCACAGGAAAGCCAAAAAGATAATCAAGGACAACAACCACCCGAGCCACTGCCTGTTCATCCCGCTATCATCCAGAAGGCGAGGTCAGTACAGGTGCATCAAAGCTGGGACCGAGAGACTGAAAAAACAGCTTCTATCTCAAGGCCATCAGACTGTTAAATATCCATC
>NC_059200.1:894434-901934 GCF_020615455.1 Coregonus clupeaformis | reverse complement strand
ACACTGAACCATAATCCCAACTTACAACGTTACTACCCTGCATGAATCTGCAGGTAGCTAACCAACCAGGTTCAATGTTAGCTAGCTAACATTAGGCTATAACTAGCAATGCAAATGGCTCAGATACGAATAATATTACTACACAGATCATACACGTAACGTTAGCTAGCTAGCCAGCCAGCTAACATTAGCTAGCCAGTCAGCTAACGTTAGCTAGCTACCTAACAGTACGCTTTAACTGAAAATGACTTTGACAAAATTAGAAAGTGTAATATCTGAAAATGTAGCTAGCTAGACTATCTTACCCGTATACATGGATGGATGCTTCTCCCTCTCTGTCACGGATGCCATGGTTGCCCTTAGTTTGAAGATGTAATCAGGAGACAGGTGTTTTATACAACAGCCTTCTGTGTGTTTCTCTTTTCGACTCCGTCTGCATATTTGCAATCAAACGCCAGAATATTCTACATCTCTTTAGCTATCATACTCTAATTCCACTGATTTCAAAACTCGGTCCTCCAGAAAGTGGAGAGTAACACTTATGAAGTTCTACTAGAAGAATTACCTACACAAACTGACCATCTCATGTTACAGACAGAAGCGTGCTACATGGCAGACCAATCCGAACTCATCTCTCGGCATGTCCAGCCCACTCATCATCTCAGCCAATCATGGCTAGCAGGAAGGTTGTTGTCTTTTTCCGTGGCTAAACCAACTAGGCTCGTAATTTAACATTTTGATTCATATTTACAGATGAAATACACAAGTTTGTTATTAAGGCACATGAAAGTTCATTTTGATAAATAGATAAAAGTTTACGTTCAAAATGGCGCTCCTGTGAAGTATTGAGACGAGACATAAAAGACCTGAAAAGAGTCACATAAATCAAGGAATTGGCGAGGGCACTAGAACAGTCCACAGCACCAGGCCTCACCCTATTAGAAACTTGGCGAGGGCACTAGAACAGTCCACAGCACGAGGCCTCACCCAATTAGAAACTGAAGTCAAATGTCTAACTGTTTGCTGATGATCTGGTGCTTCTGTCACCAACCAAGGAGGGCCTACAGCAGCAAATATATCTTCTGCACAGATTCTGTCAGACCTGGGCCCTGACAGTAAATCTCAGACAGACAGATAGAGACAGAGAGACAGAGACACAGAGAGAGAGGAGAGACAGAGAGAGGGAGAGACATAGAGAGACAGAGAGAGACAGAGAGAGAAACAGAGAGAGAAACAGAGAGACAGAGAGAGACAGAGAGAGAGACAGAGAGACAGAGACAGAGAGACAGAGAGAGAGACAGAGAGACAGAGAGAGACAGAGAGACACAGAGAGAGAGAGAAACAGAGAGAGAGATACCTAATGCCAGCAGACAGCGAGACAGAGAGAGAGAGAGACAGAGAGACAGACATAGAGAGAGAGAGAGATAGAAACAGAGAGACAGAGAGAGAGAGAGAGACAGAGAGAGAGAAACATAGAGACAGAAACAGAGAGACAGAAACAGAGAGAGACATAGAGAGAGAAACAGAGAGACAGAGAGAGACAGAGAGAGACAGAGAGAGAGAGAGACAGAGAGAGAGAGAGACAGAGAGAGACAGAGAGAGAGAGAGAGAAACAGAGAGACAGAGAGAGAGAGAGAGAGACAAACTAGAATGCTATTTGGCCCTAAACAGAGAGTACACAGTGGCAGAATACCTGACCACTGTGACTGACCCAAACTTAAGGAAAGCTTTGACTATGTACAGACTCAGTGAGCATAGCCTTGCTATTGAGAAAGGCCGCCGTAGGCATACCTGGCTCTCAAGAGAAGACAGGCTATGTGCACACTGCCCACAAAATGAGGTGGAAACTGAGCTGCACTTCCTAACCTCCTGCCAAATGTATGACCATATTAGAGACACATATTTCCCTCAGATTACAGCGATCCAATTTTGATAAACTCCCTTATCTACTGGGTGAAAAACCACAGTGTGCAATCACAGCAGCAAGATTTGTGACCTGTTGCCACAAGAAAAGGGCAACCAGTGAAGAACAAACACCATTGTAAATACAACCCATTTTTTTGTTCATTTATTTTCCCATTTGTACTTTAACTATTTGCACATTGTTACAACACTGTATATATACATAATATGACATTTGAAAGGTCTGGCATTCTCAACTGGCTTACCTGGTTAAATAAAGGTGAAAAAAAAAATAAATATATATATATATATATATATAATATTTTGGAACTTCTGAGTGTAATGTTTACTGTTAATATTTATTTCACTTTTTGTTTACTATCTACTTCACTTGCTTTGGCAATGTTAACATACGTTTCTCATGCCAATAACGCCCTTAAATTGAAATTGAATAGAGAGAGAGAGAGAGAGAGAGAGAGAGAGAGAGAGAGAGAGAGAGAGAGAGAGAGAGAGAGAGAGAGAGAGAGAGAGACTACCATCACAGCCCTCCACTCCAGATCCCCCCACTAATATGTCTATGTCGACAACTAGTCTCTCTTATTAATGGCTGGGTCTCATCTCTCTCTCACACACGCACACAAAACGAGAAAGGTGTGGTGCCCAACAACGCAGAGTGCCATGGCGCTGCTTGATAAGGCCCAGCTCGGGTCGCCAAGCCACATAATCATACACACCGGAAGCAACGACCTGCGGGTGAGGGTGGCGACTTCACTACCGGGAGTGATTGAGAAGGCCTCCGCAACCTTCCCCAACTCAAGGATCGTGGTGTCAACCCTTCTACAGAGGAAGGACTTCCACCCTGCCACAATCTAAAGAATAAACGCCAGCCTCTCCCGGGACTGTGCCCTGCGACCCAATGTACACCTGGCCCACCATCCCACCCTCGATCTGGACTGTCTCTATGACCATGTTCACCTGTACAGGGAGACAGTCCCCATCCTTGCTAAGACTCTCAAGGATGTGGCTTTAAACCGCATCCCGACATCTCCACCCTGGAACAGCGGAGCAATCTCCACCCCCCCGAGATCACCGAGACAACACCCCGGACCAGCACCCTGGACCCAACAGCCACGGCCACAGCACCACCAACCTCAATGCCCACCACATCCAGCGCAGCACAGACCACCCCAGCCCAGCTTCAGACCCACCCAGATGAGGCCTACCACCCCCCTCCCCCCCACCGCAGACCCACACCTGGAGGAGCCACAGCCCGGCAGACAGAGCTATGCACAAGCTGTGAGAGGAGCGACTGGCCCAGCTCCCACCAACGAAATGAGTGACATCAAACAAATGCTGAATCTACTATGCTCACATGTGATAGGCCGAGGGTCATGGTAAGATGAGCACAAGAACTCCACCATCCTCACACTACATCCACCCAAGTGGCATGACACAAATATTATCTTAAATGATAAACAAAAAACGTTTGCATAATAAGAATTTACCTTAATTGAAAAATCCTATTTTAATAGTTCTTGTTGGATTGTGAGTGTTTCTCTCATTTTGAAGGTAAAGAAAAAACAGTTATGAAGTCTTTTTACGTCGCATGTTGGAATTTACAAGGTTTGAAGTCCTCTGCTTTTGGGCTAAAGAGCAGAAACCCAGACTTCCTTAAAGAAATTGATGATGTTGATATTGTAGTACTACAGGAAACATGGTGCAGAGGTGATGTTTCCACTGGCTGTCCACTAGGTTATAGGGAGATAATCGTACCATCCACCAAATTAAAAGGAATCGCACAGGGCAGAGACTCAGGGGGAATGCTAATATAGTATAAATCTGAACTAACTAATTCAATCGAATTGATCAAAACAGGAGAATTCTTTATCTGGCAAAAAAATCAACAAGGAGGCTATCTTAACAGATAAAAACGTCTTCCTCTGTGCCACATACATTCCCCCCTCAGAGTCAACCTACTTCAATGAAGAGAGTTTCTCCATTCTAGAGGGGGGGGGATTAGTTACTTTCAGGCCCAAGGCAATGTGCTGGTCTGTGGAGACCTGAATGCTAGAACAGCAGAAGAACTAGACACTATTAACAGTCATGGGGACAAACACCTACCGGGAAGCAACAACCTTTCCCTCCCCACATACACCCCCCCCAGAAACAACTATGACAAAGTGAAAAAACAAAAATTGAGTACAGCTCCTGAAGCTCTGTCTTACACTGGGTCTGTACATAGTCAATGGTAGGCTAAGAGGGGAATATTTTGGTAGGTACACCTACCAGCTCATCCCTTGGCAGCAGTACTGTAGACTACTTCATCACCGACCTCAACCCAGAGTCTCTCAGAGCCTTCACAGTCAGCCCACTAACACCTCTCTCAGACTACAGTAAAATCACAGTGTATCTGAGAAGAGCAGAACCCAACCATGAAGCATCACGGCCCAATAAATTACATGGTACTAAACAGACTTATAGATGGAGTGCAAACAGTACAGAAATCTACCAAAAAGCAATTAGTAGCCAAAAAATACAATCTCTCCTGGACAACGTTTTAGCCTTAACATTATCCTACAGCAATGAAGGTGTACATTTGGCTGTTTGGAACATAAACTTTATATTTGACAAATTAGCCTCCTTGGCTAATCTTAAGAAACATAAGAGCAAACCAAAAAGAATAGATAATGAAAAATGGTTTGATAATGATTGCAAAAATCTAAGAAAGTAATTGAGAAATATATCTAATCAAAAACACAGAGACCCAGACAACAAAAATATATGTCTTCAATATGGGGAAACACTGAAGCAATACAAACACATCCTAAGGAAAAAAAAAAAAAAACAGCACATTAGAAATCAGCTGGATGTGATTGAGGAATCCATAGAATCAAACCACTTCAGGGAGAATTGGAATAAATTAAACAAACCTCATAATGAGGAATTGGCTATCCAAAATGGGGATATGTGGAGAAATCACTTTGCAAACCTCTACAGCAATATAACAAAGAGCCCAGAACAACAAGATATACAAGAAAAATGACAAATCCTTGAATCAGCAGTCAAAGACTATCAGAATCCTGTGGATACCCCAATTACAGAACAATAATTATTGGAAAAACTTTGCACTCTCCAACCCAAAAAGACCTGTGGTGCTGATGGTATTTTAAATGAAATGATCAAATATACAGACCACAAATTCAAATTGGCTATACTCAAACTCTTCAACATTATCCTAATTTCCCCGATATTTGGAACCAAGGATTGATCACACCAATGGAGACAAATTTGACCCAAATAATTACAGAGGAATTTGCGTTAACAGCAACTTGGGGGAAATTCTCTGCAGTATCATAAACAGCAGACTACGTCATTTCCTTGATGAACACTACGTCCTAAGCAGAAGCCAGATTGGATTTGTAAAAAATTATCGTACAACAGACCACATTTACACCCTCCACACTCTAATTGACAAACTAGTAAACCAATACAAAGGCAAAATCTACTTGTGTTTTGTAGACTTCAAGAAAGCATTTGATTCAATTTGGCACAAAGGTCTTTTTTACAAACTAATAGAAAGTGGTATTGGAGGGAAAAGATATGATGTTATTAAATCAATGTACACTAAAAACAAATGTGCGATTAAAATCGGCAACAAGCAAACAGACTTCTTCTCTCAGGGACATGGAGTGAAACAGGGCTGCCCAATAAGTCCAACACTATTTAACATCTACATTAATGAATTGGCAAAAACATTAGAAGAATCGGCAGCACCTGGTCTCACCCTACACAACACTGAAGTCAAGTGTCTGCTGTACGCAGATGACATGGTGCTACTGTCTCCCACTAAGGAGGGGTTACAGCAGCATCTAGATCATCTGCACAGGTTCTGCCAGACCTGGGCCCTGACCGTTAGTAAAAAAAAAAAGAATATAATGATATTCCAAAGAAGGTCCGGAAATCAGGATGACAAATATAAATTCTATTTGGACACAGTTCTATTAGAACACACTAAAAATTACACGTATCTAGGACTAAATATCAGCAACACAGGTAGCTTTTACATAGCTGTGAATGAGCTGAGAGACAAAGCAGGAAGGTCCTCTGTAGCTCAGCTGGTAGAGCACGGCGCTTGTAACGCCAAGGTAGTGGGTTCGATCCCCGGGACCACCCATACACAAAAAAAAATAATGTATGCACGCATGACTGTAAGTCGCTTTGGATAAAAGCGTCTGCTAAATGGCATATTATTATTATAGGAAGAGCATTCTATGCCATTAAAAGGAATATTAAAATCAAAATTCCAATTAGAATCTGGTTCAACATTTTCCAATCAGTTATAGAACCAATTGCTCTGTATGGCAGCGAAGTATGGGGTCCGCTCTCTAATACTGAATTTACCAAATGGGACAAACATCCAATCGAAATACTGCATGCAGAGTTTTGCAAGACTGTATTGCAAGTGCAAAGAAAAACTCAAAATAACGCATGTAGAGCAGAATTGGGCCAATATCCCCTCCTTAATCGAATAGAAAAAAGAGCCATCAAATTTTACAACCATCTAAAAACAAGTGACGCCAAAACACTCCATCACACAGCTCTACTATGTCAAGAGATGAAACAAGAGAAGAGTCCCCTCAGCCAGCTGGTTCTGAGGCTCAGTTCACTAACCAAAACCAACCTCATAGAGCCTCAGGACAGGACTCAAAAAATCTGGCCCAACCAAATCATCACAAAGTAAAAATAAAAATATATCAGCTATTGGAAAGACACCACAAAAAATCTAAGTAATCTTCAATGCTATTTGGCTCTAAACAGACAGTACATGGTGGCAGACTATCTGACCACTGTGACTGATAGAAAACTGAGGAAAACAATGACTAGGTACAGACTCAGTGAGCACAGTCTGGCTATAGAGACCGGTCGTCACAGGCAAACCTGGCTGCCCAGAGAGGACAGGCTGTGCTCACTCTGCCCCTGGGGAGAGGTAGAGACAGAGCTGCATTTCCTACTACACTGTGAAAAATACTCAGACCTAAGAGAATCTTTCTTTTCCAAAATTATCATTCAGTACAAAGAATTTGAAACTATAAAAGAAGGAAAGAAAAAATCCAATATTTCTTGGGTGAAAAGCCAAAATGTGCAATTTTGGCAGCCAAATATGTGTCCTCCTGCCACAACCTGAGGGACAGCCAGTGAAATGTGTAATGTAATGTCAATAATATTTCCTGTTTTGTTTTGGCTTTCATACCATGTCATGTGTCTTCTCAGTCATGTTGAGATTGGTCGACTACTATTGCTTTAATGTGTTGTTATTCTCATTAATATTGTTGTTGCAGTTGCTGTTAATGGTAATCCCATTTCCACTACTACTATTATTATTATTGCTGTTGGTCCCAACATTTTTGTTATATCTATACTTAGACAATGTCAGTAATTTTACTTGCCATGTCAATAAAGTCTATTGAATTGAATTGAATTGAGAGAGACAGAGAGAGAGAGAGAGAGAGAGAGAGAGAGAGAGAGAGAGAGAGAGAGAGAGAGAGAGAGAGAGAGAGAGAGAGAGAGAGAGAGAGAGAGAGAGAGAGAGAGACAGAG
>NC_059200.1:864434-891934 GCF_020615455.1 Coregonus clupeaformis | reverse complement strand
ACCATATTATTATGATGGTTTCATAAAAAGGGAGAGAATATGAGTATTTGGTTCTGAAATTAAAATGAGGCGATGCAATATAGATGGTAGATATTGACAACGGGAGATAATTTGACCTTGTCTTGATATTGTGGATGTGAATTATGCAGAGGAGAGGTTGATTTAGATCTAGCTCTGACTTTCCATGCTTAGCTCTAAAAGTTCAGACCATGGTTGCATCTCAAATAGCACCCTGTTACCTGAATAGCAGTGCACTACTTTGACATACGCCCTGGTTAAAACTAGTGCACTATATAGGGAATAAGGTGCTATTTGGGACTCACAACCGGGCTGAACTGAAGTGATGTAACACGATGTAAATAATCTGAAGGGATATTGTCAATAGCCCCGAATCCATCCATACATTAATATTTAGCATTAGCCTGTCTATTTTCTAGGATTTATAACTCTAAAAAGTAAAGACCCTGGTTGCGTCTCAAATAGCATCGGTCCTGGTCAAAAGTAGTACACCGTGTAGGGCATAGGGTGCCAATTTGGACGCACACCCATGACCGTCAGCCCTGTGGTCTGGAGACCGGTCAATAATGAAGCAATACGATGAAAACCCCCCCCCCAGATATTATCAATACCCCTGAATCCATTCATTCATTATTAGCAGTAGGCTCGAGGTGTTGCCTTTCTGGACTCATGGAGCTGCTATTAATGTTCAGCCTGTGGGAAAGCAATAGACTGAATAGATAGGCAGCTGTAGCTTCAAAGCTAATCTTCTCACCATAGACATCAACATTATGCATTGGCATTGACGCTAACCGCTAACTATGAGGCATTGCCACTCTGTACCTATACAGGTAATATTATTAATGTTCAGCCTGTGGGATAGCAATAATCTGATTAGATAGGCAGCTGTAGCTTCAAAGCTAACCTTCTCACCATAGACATCAACATTATGCATTAGCATTGACGCTAACCGCTAACTATGAGGCATTGCCACTCTGTACCTATACAGGTAATATTATTAATGTTCAGCCTGTGGGATAGCAATAATCTGATTAGATAGGCAGCTGTAGCTTCAAAGCTAACCTTCTCACCATAGACATCAACATTATGCATTAGCATTGACGCTAACCGCTAACTATGAGGCATTGCCACTCTGTACCTATACAGGTAATATTATTAATGTTCAGCCTGTGGGATAGCAATAATCTGATTAGATAGGCAGCTGTAGCTTCAAAGCTAACCTTCTCACCATAGACATCAACATTATGCATTAGCATTGACGTTAACCGCTAACTATGAGGCATTGCCACTCTGTACCTATACAGGTAATATTATTCATGTTCAGCCTGTGGGATAGCAATAATCTGATTAGATAGGCAGCTGTAGCTTCAAAGCTAACCTTCTCACCATAGACATCAACATTATGCATTAGCATTGACGCTAACCGCTAACTATGAGGCATTGCCACTCTGTACCTATACAGGTAATATTATTAATGTTCAGCCTGTGGGATAGCAATAATCTGATTAGATAGGCAGCTGTAGCTTCAAAGCTAACCTTCTCACCATAGACATCAACATTATGCATTAGCATTGACGCTAACCGCTAACTATGAGGCATTGCCACTCTGTACCTATACAGGTAATATTATTAATGTTCAGCCTGTGGGATAGCAATAGACTGAACAGATAGGTAGCTGTAGCCTTAAAGCTAACCTTCTCACCATAGACATCAACATTATGTATTAGCATTGGCGCTAAATATAAAAGTGTCCCAAATGGCACCCTATTCCCTATATAGTTCATTAGTTTAGTCCAGAGCCCAGTGTCATTCAGAATGCATCCATATTATAGATCTATCAGTGGTGGTAAACCTCACACCATGTCTCTAGTGTCTATAGGACTCATTACATCATCACACTATGTATCTAGTGTCTGTAGGACTCATTACATCATCACACCATGTCTCTAGTGTCTATAGGACTCATTACATCATCACACCATGTCTCTAGTGTCTGTAGGACTCATTACATCATCACACTATGTCTCTAGTGTCTGTAGGACTCATTACATCATCACACCATGTCTCTAGTGTCTATAGGACTCATTACATCATCACACCATGTCTCTAGTGTCTATAGGACTCATTACATCATCACACCATGTCTCTAGTGTCTATAGGACTCATTACATCATCACACCATGTCTCTAGTGTCTATAGGACTCATTACATCATCACACCATGTCTCTAGTGTCTCTAGGACTCATTACATCATCACACCATGTCTCTAGTGTCTATAGGACTCATTACATCATCACACCATGTCTCTAGTGTCTATAGGACTCATTACATCATCACACCATGTCTCTAGTGTCTCTAGGACTCATTACATCATCACACCATGTCTCTAGTGTCTCTAGGACTCATTACATCATCACACCATGTCTCTAGTGTCTCTAGGACTCATTACATCATCACACTATGTCTCTAGAGTGTCTATAGGACTCATTACATCATCACACCATGTCTCTAGTGTCTGTAGGACTCATTACATCATCACACTATGTCTCTAGTGTCTGTAGGACTCATTACATCATCACACCATGTCTCTAGTGTCTATAGGACTCATTACATCATCACACTATGTCTCTAGAGTGTCTATAGGACTCATTACATCATCACACCATGTCTCTAGTGTCTATAGGACTCATTACATCATCACACCATGTCTCTAGTGTCTATAGGACTCATTACATCATCACACTATGTCTCTAGTGTCTGTAGGACTCATTACATCATCACACTATGTCTCTAGGACTCATTACATCATCACACCATGTCTCTAGTGTCTATAGGACTCATTACATCATCACACCATGTCTCTAGTGTCTCTAGGACTCATTACATCATCACACCATGTCTCTAGTGTCTATAGGACTCATTACATCATCACACCATGTCTCTAGTGTCTATAGGACTCATTACATCATCACACTATGTCTCTAGTGTCTATAGGACTCATTACATCATCACACTATGTCTCTAGTGTCTGTAGGACTCATTACATCATCACACCATGTCTCTAGTGTCTGTAGGACTCATTACATCATCACACCATGTCTCTAGTGTCTATAGGACTCATTACATCATCACACTATGTCTCTAGAGTGTCTATAGGACTCATTACATCATCACACCATGTCTCTAGTGTCTATAGGACTCATTACATCATCACACCATGTCTCTAGGACTCATTACATCATCACACTATGTCTCTAGTGTCTCTAGGACTCATTACATCATCACACCATGTCTCTAGTGTCTATAGGACACATTACATCATCACACTATGTCTCTAGTGTCTGTAGGACTCATTACATCATCACACCATGTCTCTAGTGTCTATAGGACTCATTACATCATCACACTATGTCTCTAGTGTCTCTAGGACTCATTACATCATCACACCATGTCTCTAGTGTCTCTAGGACTTATTACATCATCACACTATGTCTCTAGTGTCTGTAGGACTCATTACATCATCACACTATGTCTCTAGTGTCTGTAGGACTCATTACATCATCACACTATGTCTCTAGTGTCTCTAGGACTCATTACATCATCACACCATGTCTCTAGTGTCTATAGGACTCATTACATCATCACACCATGTCTCTAGTGTCTATAGGACTCATTACATCATCACACTATGTCTCTAGTGTCTATAGGACTCATTACATCATCACACCATGTCTCTAGGACTCATTACATCATCACACCATGTCTCTAGTGTCTATAGGAATCATTACATCATCACACCATGTCTCTAGTGTCTATAGGACTCATTACATCATCACACTATGTCTCTAGTGTCTATAGGACTCATTACATAATCACACTATGTCTCTAGTGTCTGTAGGACTCATTACATCATCACACCATGTCTCTAGTGTCTGTAGGACTCATTACATCATCACACTATGTCTCTAGTGTCTATAGGACTCATTACATCATCACACTATGTCTCTAGAGTGTCTATAGGACTCATTACATCATCACACCATGTCTCTAGTGTCTCTAGGACTCATTACATCATCACACCATGTCTCTAGTGTCTGTAGGACTCATTACATCATCACACTATGTCTCTAGTGTCTATAGGACTCATTACATCATCACACTATGTCTCTAGAGTGTCTATAGGACTCATTACATCATCACACCATGTCTCTAGTGTCTATAGGACTCATTACATCATCACACTATGTCTCTAGTGTCTATAGGACTCATTACATCATCACACTATGTCTCTAGAGTGTCTATAGGACTCATTACATCATCACACCATGTCTCTAGGACTCATTACATCATCACACCATGTCTCTAGTGTCTGTAGGACTCATTACATCATCACACTATGTCTCTAGTGTCTATAGGACTCATTACATCATCACGCTATGTCTCTAGAGTGTCTATAGGACTCATTACATCATCACACCATGTCTCTAGTGTCTATAGGACTCATTACATCATCACACCATGTCTCTAGGACTCATTACATCATCACACTATGTCTCTAGAGTGTCTATAGGACTCATTACATCATCACACCATGTCTCTAGTGTCTGTAGGACTCATTACATCATCACACTATGTCTCTAGTGTCTGTAGGACTCATTACATCATCACACCATGTCTCTAGTGTCTATAGGACTCATTACATCATCACACTATGTCTCTAGTGTCTGTAGGACTCATTACATCATCACACTATGTCTCTAGTGTCTATAGGACTCATTACATCATCACACTATGTCTCTAGTGTCTGTAGGACTCATTACATCATCACACCATGTCTCTAGGACTCATTACATCATCACACTATGTCTCTAGTGTCTATAGGACTCATTACATCATCACACTATGTCTCTAGTGTCTATAGGACTCATTACATCATCACACCATGTCTCTAGGACTCATTACATCATCACACTATGTCTCTAGTGTCTATAGGACTCATTACATCATCACACTATGTCTCTAGTGTCTGTAGGACTCATTACATCATCACACCATGTCTCTAGTGTCTGTAGGACTCATTACATCATCACACTATGTCTCTAGTGTCTATAGGACTCATTACATCATCACACTATGTCTCTAGTGTCTGTAGGACTCATTACATCATCACACCATGTCTCTAGTGTCTGTAGGACTCATTACATCATCACACTATGTCTCTAGTGTCTGTAGGACTCATTACATCATCACACCATGTCTCTAGTGTCTGTAGGACTCATTACATCATCACACTATGTCTCTAGTGTCTGTAGGACTCATTACATCATCACACCATGTCTCTAGTGTCTGTAGGACTCATTACATCATCACACTATGTCTCTAGTGTCTATAGGACTCATTACATCATCACACTATGTCTCCCTATACACCAAGTCACTTGGCTCTGTCATATCCTCACATGGCCTTTCCTATCATTGCTACGCTGACGATACACAACTAATCTTCTCCTTTCCCCCTTCTGATAACCAGGTGGCGAATCGCATCTCTGCATGTCTGGCAGACATATCAGTATGGATGACGGATCACCACCTCAAGCTGAACCCTGGCAAGACGGAGCTGCTCTTCCTCCCGGGGAAGGACTGCCCGTTCCATGATCTCGCCATCACGGTAGACAACTCCGCTGTGTCCTCCTCCCAGAGTGCGAAGAGCCTAGGCGTGACCCTGGACAACACCCTGTCGTTCTCCGCCAACATCAAGGCGGTGACCCGCTCCTGCAGGTTCATGCTCTACAACATTCGGAGAGTGCGACCCTGCCTTACACAGGAAGCGGCGCAGGTCCTGGTCCAGGCACTTGTCATCTCCCGTCTGGACTACTGCAACTCGCTGTTGGCTGGGCTCCCCTGCCTGTGCCATTAAACCCCTACAACTCATCCAGAATGCCGCAGCCCGTCTGGTGTTCAACCTTCCCAAGTTCTCTCACGTCACCCCCCTCCTCCGCACACTCCACTGGCTTCCAATTGAAGCTCGCATCCGCTACAAGACCATGGTGCTTGCCTTTGGAGCAGTGAGGGGAACGGCACCCCTGTACCTTCAGGCTCTGATCAGTCCCTACACCCAAACGAGGGACATTGCGTTCATCCACCTCTGGCCTGCTGGCTCCCTTCCTCTGCGGAAGCACAGCTCCCGCTCAGCCCAGTCAAAACTGTTCGCTGCTCTGGCACCCCAATGGTGGAACAAGCTCCCTCACGACGCCAGGACAGCGGAGTCACTCACCACCTTCCGGAGACATTTGAAACCCCACCTCTTTAAGGAATACCTGGGATAGGCTAAAGTATTCCTTCTAACCCCCCCCAAATTGTAAAGTGGTTATCCCACTGGCTATAGGGTGAACGCACCAATTTGTGAGTCGCTCTGGCTAAGAGCGTCTGCTAAATGACGTTAATGTGCCCTTGAGCAAGGCACTTAACCCTAATTGCTCCTGTAAGTCGCTCTGGTTAAGAGCGTCTGCTAAATGACTAAAATGTAAATGTAAATGTCTAGTGTCTGTAGGACTCATTACATCATCACACCATGTCTCTAGTGTCTGTAGGACTCATTACATCATCACACTATGTCTCTAGTGTCTGTAGGACTCATTACATCATCACACCATGTCTCTAGTGTCTGTAGGACTCATTACATCATCACACTATGTCTCTAGTGTCTGTAGGACTCATTACATCATCACACTATGTCTCTAGTGTCTGTTGGACTCATTACATCATCACACTATGTCTCTAGTGTCTATAGGACTCATTACATCATCACACTATGTCTCTAGTGTCTGTAGGACTCATTACATCATCACACCATGTCTCTAGAGTGTCTCTAGGACTCATTACATCATCACACTATGTCTCTAGAGTGTCTATAGGACTCATTACATCATCACACTATGTCTCTAGTGTCTATAGGACTCATTACATCATCACACCATGTCTCTAGTGTCTATAGGACTCATTACATCATCACACTATGTCTCTAGTGTCTATAGGACTCATTACATCATCACACCATGTCTCTAGTGTCTATAGGACTCATTACATCATCACACCATGTCTCTAGTGTCTATAGGACTCATTACATCATCACACCATGTCTCTAGTGTCTGTAGGACTCATTACATCATCACACCATGTCTCTAGTGTCTATAGGACTCATTACATCATCACACCATGTCTCTAGTGTCTATAGGACTCATTACATCATCACACTATGTCTCTAGTGTCTATAGGACTCATTACATCATCACACTATGTCTCTAGTGTCTATAGGACTCATTACATCATCACACTATGTCTCTAGTGTCTATAGGACTCATTACATCATCACACTATGTCTCTAGTGTCTGTAGGACTCATTACATCATCACACCATGTCTCTAGTGTCTATAGGACTCATTACATCATCACACCATGTCTCTAGAGTGTCTATAGGACTCATTACATCATCACACTATGTCTCTAGTGTCTATAGGACTCATTACATCATCACACTATGTCTCTAGGACTCATTACATCATCACACCATGTCTCTAGTGTCTATAGGACTCATTACATCATCACACCATGTCTCTAGTGTCTCTAGGACTCATTACATCATCACACCATGTCTCTAGTGTCTATAGGACTCATTACATTATCACACCATGTCTCTAGTGTCTATAGGACTCATTACATCATCACACTATGTCTCTAGTGTCTATAGGACTCATTACATCATCACACTATGTCTCTAGTGTCTGTAGGACTCATTACATCATCACACCATGTCTCTAGTGTCTGTAGGACTCATTACATCATCACACTATGTCTCTAGTGTCTATAGGACTCATTACATCATCACACTATGTCTCTAGAGTGTCTATAGGACTCATTACATCATCACACCATGTCTCTAGTGTCTATAGGACTCATTACATCATCACACCATGTCTCTAGGACTCATTACATCATCACACTATGTCTCTAGTGTCTCTAGGACTCATTACATCATCACACCATGTCTCTAGTGTCTATAGGACTCATTACATCATCACACTATGTCTCTAGTGTCTGTAGGACTCATTACATCATCACACCATGTCTCTAGTGTCTATAGGACTCATTACATCATCACACTATGTCTCTAGTGTCTCTAGGACTCATTACATCATCACACCATGTCTCTAGTGTCTCTAGGACTTATTACATCATCACACTATGTCTCTAGTGTCTGTAGGACTCATTACATCATCACACTATGTCTCTAGTGTCTGTAGGACTCATTACATCATCACACTATGTCTCTAGTGTCTATAGGACTCATTACATCATCACACCATGTCTCTAGTGTCTATAGGACTCATTACATCATCACACCATGTCTCTAGTGTCTATAGGACTCATTACATCATCACACTATGTCTCTAGTGTCTATAGGACTCATTACATCATCACACCATGTCTCTAGAACTCATTACATCATCACACCATGTCTCTAGTGTCTATAGGAATCATTACATCATCACACCATGTCTCTAGTGTCTATAGGACTCATTACATCATCACACTATGTCTCTAGTGTCTATAGGACTCATTACATAATCACACTATGTCTCTAGTGTCTGTAGGACTCATTACATCATCACACCATGTCTCTAGTGTCTGTAGGACTCATTACATCATCACACTATGTCTCTAGTGTCTATAGGACTCATTACATCATCACACTATGTCTCTAGAGTGTCTATAGGACTCATTACATCATCACACCATGTCTCTAGTGTCTGTAGGACTCATTACATCATCACACTATGTCTCTAGTGTCTGTAGGACTCATTACATCATCACACCATGTCTCTAGTGTCTATAGGACTCATTACATCATCACACTATGTCTCTAGTGTCTGTAGGACTCATTACATCATCACACTATGTCTCTAGTGTCTATAGGACTCATTACACCATCACACTATGTCTCTAGTGTCTGTAGGACTCATTACATCATCACACCATGTCTCTAGGACTCATTACATCATCACACTATGTCTCTAGTGTCTATAGGACTCATTACATCATCACACTATGTCTCTAGTGTCTATAGGACTCATTACATCATCACACCATGTCTCTAGGACTCATTACATCATCACACTATGTCTCTAGTGTCTATAGGACTCATTACATCATCACACTATGTCTCTAGTGTCTGTAGGACTCATTACATCATCACACCATGTCTCTAGTGTCTGTAGGACTCATTACATCATCACACTATGTCTCTAGTGTCTATAGGACTCATTACATCATCACACTATGTCTCTAGTGTCTGTAGGACTCATTACATCATCACACCATGTCTCTAGTGTCTGTAGGACTCATTACATCATCACACTATGTCTCTAGTGTCTCTAGGACTCATTACATCATCACACCATGTCTCTAGTGTCTGTAGGACTCATTACATCATCACACTATGTCTCTAGTGTCTGTAGGACTCATTACATCATCACACCATGTCTCTAGTGTCTATAGGACTCATTACATCATCACACTATGTCTCTAGTGTCTGTAGGACTCATTACATCATCACACCATGTCTCTAGTGTCTATAGGACTCATTACATCATAACACTATGTCTCTAGTGTCTGTAGGACTCATTACATCATCACACCATGTCTCTAGTGTCTGTAGGACTCAATACATCATCACACCATGTCTCTAGTGTCTATAGGACTCATTACATCATCACACTATGTCTCTAGTGTCTATAGGACTCATTACATCATCACACCATGTCTCTAGGACTCATTACATCATCACACCATGTATCTAGTGTCTCTAGGACTCAATACATCATCACACCATGTCTCTAGTGTCTATAGGACTCATTACATCATCACACCATGTATCTAGTGTCTGTAGGACTCATTACATCATCACACTATGTCTCTGGTGTCTGTAGGACTCATTACATCATTACACCATGTCTCTAGTGTCTATAGGACTCATTACATAATCACACCATATCTCTAGTGTCTGTAGGACTCATTACATCATCACACTATGTCTCTAGTGTCTATAGGACTCATTACATCATCACACCATGTCTCTAGTGTCTATAGGACTCATTACATCATCACACCATGTCTCTAGTGTCTGTAGGACTCATTACATCATCACACTATGTCTCTAGTGTCTATAGGACTCATTACATCATCACACTATGTCTCTAGTGTCTGTAGGACTCATTACATCATCACACCATGTCTCTAGTGTCTATAGGACTCATTACATCATCACACCATGTCTCTAGAGTGTCTATAGGACTCATTACATCATCACACTATGTCTCTAGTGTCTATAGGACTCATTACATCATCACACCATGTCTCTAGTGTCTATAGGACTCATTACATCATCACACTATGTCTCTAGTGTCTATAGGACTCATTACATCATCACACCATGTCTCTAGTGTCTATAGGACTCATTACATCATCACACCATGTCTCTAGTGTCTATAGGACTCATTACATCATCACACCATGTCTCTAGTGTCTGTAGGACTCATTACATCCTCACACCATGTCTCTAGTGTCTATAGGACTCATTACATCATCACACCATGTCTCTAGTGTCTATAGGACTCATTACATCATCACACTATGTCTCTAGTGTCTATAGGACTCATTACATCATCACACTATGTCTCTAGTGTCTATAGGACTCATTACATCATCACACTATGTCTCTAGTGTCTATAGGACTCATTACATCATCACACTATGTCTCTAGTGTCTGTAGGACTCATTACATCATCAAACCATGTCTATAGTGTCTATAGGACTCATTACATCATCACACCATGTCTCTAGAGTGTCTATAGGACTCATTACATCATCACACTATGTCTCTAGTGTCTATAGGACTCATTACATCATCACACTATGTCTCTAGGACTCATTACATCATCACACCATGTCTCTAGTGTCTATAGGACTCATTACATCATCACACCATGTCTCTAGTGTCTCTAGGACTCATTACATCATCACACCATGTCTCTAGTGTCTATAGGACTCATTACATTATCACACCATGTCTCTAGTGTCTATAGGACTCATTACATCATCACACTATGTCTCTAGTGTCTATAGGACTCATTACATCATCACACTATGTCTCTAGTGTCTGTAGGACTCATTACATCATCACACCATGTCTCTAGTGTCTGTAGGACTCATTACATCATCACACTATGTCTCTAGTGTCTATAGGACTCATTACATCATCACACTATGTCTCTAGAGTGTCTATAGGACTCATTACATCATCACACCATGTCTCTAGTGTCTATAGGACTCATTACATCATCACACCATGTCTCTAGGACTCATTACATCATCACACCATGTCTCTAGTGTCTATAGGACTCATTACATCATCACACTATGTCTCTAGTGTCTGTAGGACTCATTACATCATCACACCATGTCTCTAGTGTCTATAGGACTCATTACATCATCACACCATGTCTCTAGAGTGTCTATAGGACTCATTACATCATCACACTATGTCTCTAGTGTCTATAGGACTCATTACATCATCACACTATGTCTCTAGGACTCATTACATCATCACACCATGTCTCTAGTGTCTATAGGACTCATTACATCATCACACCATGTCTCTAGTGTCTCTAGGACTCATTACATCATCACACCATGTCTCTAGTGTCTATAGGACTCATTACATTATCACACCATGTCTCTAGTGTCTATAGGACTCATTACATCATCACACTATGTCTCTAGTGTCTATAGGACTCATTACATCATCACACTATGTCTCTAGTGTCTGTAGGACTCATTACATCATCACACCATGTCTCTAGTGTCTGTAGGACTCATTACATCATCACACTATGTCTCTAGTGTCTATAGGACTCATTACATCATCACACTATGTCTCTAGAGTGTCTATAGGACTCATTACATCATCACACCATGTCTCTAGTGTCTATAGGACTCATTACATCATCACACCATGTCTCTAGTGACTCATTACATCATCACACTATGTCTCTAGTGTCTCTAGGACTCATTACATCATCACACCATGTATCTAGTGTCTATAGGACTCATTACATCATCACACCATGTCTCTAGTGTCTATAGGACTCATTACATCATCACACCATGTCTCTAGTGTCTATAGGACTCATTACATCATCACACCATGTCTCTAGTGTCTGTAGGACTCATTACATCATCACACCATGTCTCTAGTGTCTATAGGACTCATTACATCATCACAATATGTCTCTAGTGTCTATGGGACTCATTACATCATCACACCATGTCTCTAGTGTCTGTAGGACTCATTACATCATCACACCATGTCTCTAGTGTCTATAGGACTCATTACATCATCACACTATGTCTCTAGTGTCTATAGGACTCATTACATCATCACACCATGTCTCTAGTGTCTGTAGGACTCATTACATCATCACACTATGTCTCTAGTGTCTGTAGGACTCATTACATCATCACACCATGTCTCTAGTGTCTGTAGGACTCATTACATCATCACACTATGTCTCTAGTGTCTGTAGGACTCATTACATCATCACACCATGTCTCTAGTGTCTGTAGGACTCATTACATCATCACACTATGTCTCTAGTGTCTATAGGACTCATTACATCATCACACCATGTCTCTAGTGTCTGTAGGACTCATTACATCATCACACTATGTCTCTAGTGTCTATAGGACTCATTACATCATCACACCATGTCTCTAGTGTCTATAGGACTCATTACATCATCACACCATGTCTCTAGTGTCTATAGGACTCATTACATCATCACACCATGTCTCTATTGTCTATAGGACTCATTACATCATCACACCATGTCTCTAGTGTCTGTAGGACTCATTACATCATCACACCATGTCTCTAGTGTCTATAGGACTCATTACATCATCACACCATGTCTCTAGTGTCTATAGGACTCATTACATCATCACACCATGTCTCTAGTGTCTATAGGACTCATTACATCATCACACCATGTCTCTAGTGTCTATAGGACTCATTACATCATCACACTATGTCTCTAGTGTCTATAGGACTCATTACATCATCACACTATGTCTCTAGTGTCTGTAGGACTCATTACATCATCACACCATGTCTCTAGTGTCTATAGGACTCATTACATCATCACACCATGTCTCTAGAGTGTCTATAGGACTCATTACATCATCACACTATGTCTCTAGTGTCTATAGGACTCATTACATCATCACACTATGTCTCTAGGACTCATTACATCATCACACCATGTCTCTAGTGTCTATAGGACTCATTACATCATCACACCATGTCTCTAGTGTCTCTAGGACTCATTACATCATCACACCATGTCTCTAGTGTCTATAGGACTCATTACATTATCACACCATGTCTCTAGTGTCTATAGGACTCATTACATCATCACACTATGTCTCTAGTGTCTATAGGACTCATTACATCATCACACTATGTCTCTAGTGTCTGTAGGACTCATTACATCATCACACCATGTCTCTAGTGTCTGTAGGACTCATTACATCATCACACCATGTCTCTAGTGTCTATAGGACTCATTACATCATCACACTATGTCTCTAGAGTGTCTATAGGACTCATTACATCATCACACCATGTCTCTAGTGTCTATAGGACTCATTACATCATCACACCATGTCTCTAGGACTCATTACATCATCACACCATGTCTCTAGTGTCTATAGGACTCATTACATCATCACACTATGTCTCTAGTGTCTGTAGGACTCATTACATCATCACACCATGTCTCTAGTGTCTATAGGACTCATTACATCATCACACCATGTCTCTAGAGTGTCTATAGGACTCATTACATCATCACACTATGTCTCTAGTGTCTATAGGACTCATTACATCATCACACTATGTCTCTAGGACTCATTACATCATCACACCATGTCTCTAGTGTCTATAGGACTCATTACATCATCACACCATGTCTCTAGTGTCTCTAGGACTCATTACATCATCACACCATGTCTCTAGTGTCTATAGGACTCATTACATTATCACACCATGTCTCTAGTGTCTATAGGACTCATTACATCATCACACTATGTCTCTAGTGTCTATAGGACTCATTACATCATCACACTATGTCTCTAGTGTCTGTAGGACTCATTACATCATCACACCATGTCTCTAGTGTCTGTAGGACTCATTACATCATCACACTATGTCTCTAGTGTCTATAGGACTCATTACATCATCACACTATGTCTCTAGAGTGTCTATAGGACTCATTACATCATCACACCATGTCTCTAGTGTCTATAGGACTCATTACATCATCACACCATGTCTCTAGGACTCATTACATCATCACACTATGTCTCTAGTGTCTCTAGGACTCATTACATCATCACACCATGTATCTAGTGTCTATAGGACTCATTACATCATCACACCATGTCTCTAGTGTCTATAGGACTCATTACATCATCACACCATGTCTCTAGTGTCTATAGGACTCATTACATCATCACACCATGTCTCTAGTGTCTATAGGACTCATTACATCATCACACCATGTCTCTAGTGTCTATAGGACTCATTACATCATCACAATATGTCTCTAGAGTGTCTATGGGACTCATTACATCATCACACCATGTCTCTAGTGTCTGTAGGACTCATTACATCATCACACCATGTCTCTAGTGTCTATAGGACTCATTACATCATCACACTATGTCTCTAGAGTGTCTATAGGACTCATTACATCATCACACCATGTCTCTAGTGTCTGTAGGACTCATTACATCATCACACTATGTCTCTAGTGTCTGTAGGACTCATTACATCATCACACCATGTCTCTAGTGTCTGTAGGACTCATTACATCATCACACTATGTCTCTAGTGTCTGTAGGACTCATTACATCATCACACCATGTCTCTAGTGTCTGTAGGACTCATTACATCATCACACTATGTCTCTAGTGTCTATAGGACTCATTACATCATCACACCATGTCTCTAGTGTCTGTAGGACTCATTACATCATCACACTATGTCTCTAGTGTCTATAGGACTCATTACATCATCACACCATGTCTCTAGTGTCTATAGGACTCATTACATCATCACACTATGTCTCTAGTGTCTATAGGACTCATTACATCATCACACCATGTCTCTAGTGTCTATAGGACTCATTACATCATCACACCATGTCTCTATTGTCTATAGGACTCATTACATCATCACACCATGTCTCTAGTGTCTGTAGGACTCATTACATCATCACACCATGTCTCTAGTGTCTATAGGACTCATTACATCATCACACCATGTATCTAGTGTCTATAGGACTCATTACATCATCACACCATGTCTCTAGTGTCTATAGGACTCATTACATCATCACACCATGTCTCTAGTGTCTATAGGACTCATTACATCATCACACCATGTCTCTAGTGTCTATAGGACTCATTACATCATCACACCATGTCTCTAGTGTCTATAGGACTCATTACATCATCACAATATGTCTCTAGAGTGTCTATAGGACTCATTACATCATCACACCATGTCTCTAGTGTCTGTAGGACTCATTACATCATCACACCATGTCTCTAGTGTCTATAGGACTCATTACATCATCACACTATGTCTCTAGAGTGTCTATAGGACTCATTACATCATCACACCATGTCTCTAGTGTCTGTAGGACTCATTACATCATCACACTATGTCTCTAGTGTCTGTAGGACTCATTACATCATCACACCATGTCTCTAGTGTCTGTAGGACTCATTACATCATCACACTATGTCTCTAGTGTCTGTAGGACTCATTACATCATCACACCATGTCTCTAGTGTCTGTAGGACTCATTACATCATCACACCATGTCTCTAGTGTCTATAGGACTCATTACATCATCACACTATGTCTCTAGTGTCTGTAGGACTCATTACATCATCACACTATGTCTCTAGTGTCTATAGGACTCATTACATCATCACACCATGTCTCTAGTGTCTATAGGACTCATTACATCATCACACCATGTCTCTAGTGTCTATAGGACTCATTACATCATCACACCATGTCTCTAGTGTCTGTAGGACTCATTACATCATCACACCATGTCTCTAGAGTGTAACGACACAGGATGAGACCCAGATGCTGATGGTTAGAGTCTCTGATATTTATTAAAATACAAGGGGCAGGTATGAGGCAGGTCGACGACAGGCAGAAGTTCGTAAACCAGGACTGAGTCCGAAAGGTACAGGGAGGCAGGAGGACTCAGTGTCAGGGCAGGCTGAATGGTATGGCAGGAGGACTCAGTGTCAGGGCAGGCTGAATGGTATGGCAGGCGGGCTCAGTGTCAGGGCAGGCTGAATGGTATGGCAGGAGGGCTCAGTGTCAGGGCAGGCTGAATGGTATGGCAGGTGGGCTCTGTCAGGGCAGGCTGAATGGTATGGCAGGAGGACTCAGTGTCAGGGCAGGCTGAATGGTATGGCAGGAGGGCTCAGTGTCAGGGCAGGCTGAATGGTATGGCAGGAGGACTCAGTGTCAGGGCAGGCTGAATGGTATGGCAGGTGGACTCAGTGTCAGGGCAGGCTGAATGGTATGGCAGGAGGGCTCAGTGTCAGGGCAGGCTGAATGGTATGGCAGGAGGACTCAGTGTCAGGGCAGGCTGAATGGTATGGCAGGAGGGCTCAGTGTCAGGGCAGGCTGAATGGTATGGCAGGAGGGCTCAGTGTCAGGGCAGGCTGAATGGTATGGCAGGAGGACTCAGTGTCAGGGCAGGCTGAATGGTATGGCAGGTGGGCTCTGTCAGGGCAGGCTGAATGGTATGGCAGGTGGGCTCAGTGTCAGGGCAGGCTGAATGGTATGGCAGGAGGGCTCAGTGTCAGGGCAGGCTGAATGGTATGGCAGGCTCGAGGTCAGGGCAGGCTGAATGGTATGGCAGGAGGGCTCAGTGTCAGGGCAGGCTGAATGGTATGGCAGGAGGGCTCAGTGTCAGGGCAGGCTGAATGGTATGGCAGGAGGGCTCAGTGTCAGGTCAGGCTGAATGGTATGGCAGGAGGACTCAGTGTCAGGGCAGGCTGAATGGTATGGCAGGAGGGCTCTGTCAGGGCAGGCTGAATGGTATGGCAGGTGGGCTCAGTGTCAGGGCAGGCTGAATGGTATGGCAGGAGGGCTCAGTGTCAGGGCAGGCTGAATGGTATGGCAGGAGGGCTCAGTGTCAGGGCAGGCTGAATGGTATGGCAGGTGGGCTCAGTGTCAGGGCAGGCTGAATGGTATGGCAGGTGGGCTCAGTGTCAGGGCAGGCTGAATGGTATGGCAGGAGGGCTCAGTGTGAGGTCAGGCTGAATGGTATGGCAGGTGGGCTCAGTGTCAGGGCAGGCTGAATGGTATGGCAGGAGGGCTCAGTGTCAGGGCAGGCTGAATGGTATGGCAGGAGGGCTCAGTGTCAGGGCAGGCTGAATGGTATGGCAGGAGGACTCAGTGTCAGGGCAGGCTGAATGGTATGGCAGGAGGGCTCAGTGTCAGGGCAGGCTGAATGGTGTGGCAGGAGGACTCAGTGTCAGGGCAGGCTGAATGGTATGGCAGGAGGGCTCTGTCAGGGCAGGCTGAATGGTATGGCAGGAGGGCTCTGTCAGGGCAGGCAGAATGGTATGGCAGGTGGGCTCAGTGTCAGGGCAGGCTGAATGGTATGGCAGGAGGATTCAGTGTCAGGGCAGGCTGAATGGTATGGCAGGAGGATTCAGTGTCAGGGCAGGCTGAAAAGGTCGGAACCGGGAGGACTAGAAAACAGGGACAAGGAAAAGACAGGAGTACGGAACAACACGCTGGTAGGCTTGAAGAGACGAACTGGCAACAGACAAACAGAAAACACCGGTATAAATACACAGGGGATCATGGGGACAAATGGGAGACACCTGGTGAGGGGGTGGAGACAAGTACAAGACAGGTGAAACAGATCAGGGTGTGACAAGAGTGTCTGTAGGACCCATTACATTCACAAAAAGACTAAAAAGAGTCCAGACACCATCTCTCCATCCCTGCTAGAAGGGTCAGACACCATCTTTCCATCCCTGCTAGAAGGGTCAGACACCATCTTTCCATCCCTGCTGGGCGGAGTTCCCCCCTTCAACAGACACTATATCTCCATCCCTGCTGGGTGGAGTTCCCCCCTTCAACAGACACTATCTCTCCATGCCTGCTGGGCGGCGTTCCCTCCTTTAATCACTTCATTTCTCTGTTCACATTAAAGGGGCAATCTGGGATTCAAGCAACAACAAAGCGGTCACCCCACCACATCCAACTACAAATGGGATGTACCAATCCCAGATCAGGTTGATATTAAGATAAGTATTCCCATCTAATTATTTACAGCCGAAACTAAACCGCCAGAGATTAGGGACTTTATCAGAGCGGCTGCCGCTTCATTTGACATTCTTTTAGTTTGCCTTTTTGAAATATTGAAGGTGACTCTTTCAATTGATGTGTGAATGGGATATATATATATATATATATATATATATATATATCGCCGCTAATGAACTGCATAAGAATTGGTCCTTTCTTGTCTGAACTTTTGTCTTCTCATGCTTTAATTTGCGGGAGAAGGAATTTGTCGTGGCGGGGGAGTAGGGAGGAGAGGAGGGGGAGGAGAGGAGAGGGAGAGCAGAGAGAAGATAGGGGGGAGGAGAGGGGAGGGAGAACAGGGGGAGGAGAAGATAAGAGAGGAAAGCACAGGAGTGGGATCCAAAGCTGCTTTCCCACACTGGAGTTGTGATATTGTTCTGCTCTGCGCTAATGGTGAGGCCGAATGTCAATTAGACAAAAACAGAGGCCTTGGTAGTGTAACAATCCATCCTCACAAAGTCATGAATACACACACGCACGCATAATTACTCGGACACGCACTTTCTTCTGGTGGCAATGCACAACCATATATAACCAAGTGTTGACCATCACCTAGACAATAGTTTTCATGTTATTCATATATTCTGAAAACGCGATGGATAAATATGAATGGTGAATCATCCTTGACTTGGTTATTGGATTTCTCCTCTCCTCTCCTGGAGCTGTTTTTTATGGTGATACCGGCAACAGCTCAAATGACACCCTATTCCCTATTTAGTGCATAAAAAATCTGATCAAAAGTAGTGCACCATATAGGGAATAGGGGAGCGTTTGGGACACATCCACTATCTGCAGCCCAACTGCATTAACGCAGTCCAGACACTCACCCAGACTAGAAGACATCCATTTAAAAAAGATGGCTGCTGGGAAAACACAACACCGTTGCTTTTGTTTACCTTGTCTTCTTTCAAGTTCCTTTTATACAAACACCGTATACCAGTAGTTATTTACACCTTCCATGAACGCCAACAAAATAAAGCGTAAAACATTTAGCGTAAATATTGGCAAGCACGTAAAAAAGGTAGCTAACCCCATACCAATTTACACCGTTACTAAAATCGAGCAAAACTGGAATATTATGTATATTGTGGCGTCTGTTTCTTAGTAAACATATGGAATCCTGCCAAATGCATCGTGGTTGATAAACATGCTGTTTTGAAAGATATAACTCTGTGTTCATTTAGACCATCTGAGTGTAAACGTGCTTTCTGCATATATTTGAGGACGCTCACCTGACCATGTGTGTTTGTGTAATCCTGTTTACCGCTGCTTCCCTAAAAAGACAAAATGGAGAAGATCTGCCAATTTATACAGACACACATACCATTCAGTCTTCCAGTGCTGTACCTCAAGTTAGGTAGAAGATGTGGTAACACATTTGTAATTCATTTAGATTTTTAGTCATTTAGCAGACGCTCTTGTCCAGAGCGACTTACAGTTAGTGAGTGCATACATTTTTCATACTGCCCCCCCCCGTGGGAAACGAACCCACAACCCTGGCGTTGCAAGCGCCAAGCTCTACCAACTGAGCTACAGGGGACTACAGTGACCAAAGAGGATAGAGGATATGATATACAGTGCATTGGCGGAAAGTACTCAGGCCCCTTCACTTTTTCCACATTTTGTTACGTTACAGTCTCATTCTAAAATGGATAAAAAGTATAATTTTTCCTCATCAATCTAAACACAATACCCCAGAATGACAAAGCGAAAACAGGCTTTTAAAAAAACAGAAATATCTTATTTACATAAATATTCAGACCCCTTTGCTATGAGACTGGGAATTGAGCTCAGGTACATCCTGTTTCCATTGATTGTCCTTGAGATGCTTCTACAACTTGACTGGAGTCCACCTGTGGTAATTTGGAAAGGCATACGCCCGTCTATATAAGGTCCCACAGTTGACAGAGCATGTCAGCGCAAAAACCAAGCCATGAGGTCGAAGGAATTGTCCATAGAGCTCCGAGACAGGATTGTTTCGAGGCACAGATCTGGGGAAGGGTACCAAAACATGTTTGCATCATTAAAGGTCCCCAAGAACACAGTGGCCTCCATCATTCTTAAATGGAAGGAGTTTGGAACCACCAAGACTCTTCCTAGAGCTGGCCGCCCGACCAAATTGAGCAATCGGGGGAGAAGGGCCTTGGTCAGGGAGGTGACCAAGAACCCGATGGTCACTCTGACAGAGCTCCAGAGTTATTCTGTGGAGATAGGAGAACCTTCCAGAAGGACAGCCATCTCTGCAGCACTCCACCAATCAGGCCTTTATGGTAGAGTGGCCAGACGGAAGCCACTTCTCAGTAAAAGGCAGATGACAGCCCACTTGGAGTTTGCCAAAAGGCACCTAAAGACTCTCAGACCATGATAAACAAGATTCTCTGGTCTGAAGAAACCAAGATTGAACTCTTTGGCCTGAATGCCAAGCATCATGCCTGGAGGAAACCTGGCACCATCCCTACGGTGAAGCATGGTGGTGGCAGCATCATGCTGTTAGGATGTTTTTCAGCGGCAGGGACTGGGAGACTAGTCAGGATCGAGGGAAAGATGAACGGAGCAAAGTAAAGAGAGATCCTTGATGAAAACCTGTTCCAGAGTGCTCAGGACCTCAGACTGGGGGCGAAGGTTCACCTTCCAACAGGACAACGACCCTAAGCACACAGCCAAGACAACGCAGGAGTGGCTTTGGGACAAGTCTCTGAACGTCCTTGAGTGGCCCAGCCAGAGCCCGGACTTACTTTCATAATGTAGACATGCAGAGAGCACAGAACCTGCTGTCTCTTTACATATACTATAGAGTATACTACATACACAGTCTGATGTCCCTCTATGTATACTGTAGAAGATGAAGAAATGTATTACATGGTCTATTAGCATCCAACGTAGAGACATCAGTTGTCAAACGGGAAGACATGATTCAGCAAAGGCACGGCACTAAGATCACTGGTAATTTTGACATTCATCGACACTGTTGCCATGGGAAATAGCACCTTATTCTTCTTCCTTACTAAATAAAAGGTTAAAAGTACACTGTTGCCATGGGAAATAGCAATGTATTCTTCTTCCTTACTAAATAAAAGGTTAAAAGTACACTGTTGCCATGGGAAATAGCAATATCTTCTTCTTCCTTACTAAATAAAAGGTTAAAAGTACACTGTTGCCATGGGAAATAGCAATATATTCTTCTTCCTTACTAAATAAAATGTTAAAAGTAACAACGGATGCTTGACAGAGGAGAGAGAGACAAAAGAAGAGAGGAGTAAGATCAGAGAGAATTTTCCGGAAGAGGGAATAAAATACCTTTTCTACTGAACGTCACTGAGAGGGTATAGTAGCAATAAATACATAATAAACCAATTACTTAAGCTCCTGAGAATATAGGTTTATGTATAAAACCAATTACTCTAATGCATTCGTTAAGTGAACAGTATTGTCACGGTGCTATGTAATGACCTCACTGAGCTGGTCATATCACAAAGCGATTACGGTGGAAGGTTATAGATGTGCAAAGGGCCTTGAGTTATATGAAGTAGCTGTATCCCCTGGAAACACATGAAAACCTGGGTCTGAGGAATCACTAGAGGCCCTTGTGTTATATGAAGTAGCTGTATCTGTCACGATCGTTGAGAGACGGGTCAGACCAAGGTGCAGCGTGGTATGCGTACATATTTATTAATGAAGTTAAACACTTGACAAAACAACAAAAGCAACGTAACGTGAAGTCCTATGGGCTATACTCACAACAAGCCAAACCAGAACACAAACAAGATCCCACAACTAAGGTAGGCAACCAGGCTACTTAAGTATGATCCCCAATCAGAGACAACGAGCGACAGCTGCCTCTGATTGGGAATCACACCCGGCCAAACATAGAAATCTCAAACTAGATCTACAACCTAGAAATACAATAACATAGAATTCAACAGAAACTCACACCCCTGACCCAACTACCTAGAGAATAACAGTCTCTCCAGGTCAGGGCGTGACAGTACCCCCCCCACCCCCCAAAGGTGCGTACTCCGGCCGCACCAACCTGACTCATTAGGGTAGGGTCCGGGTGGGCATTCAGCCTCGGAGGCGGCTCCGGGCGTGACGACCTCTCCCTCTCTGCCTCCCCGTTGCGCCCCTGGTCTGGCCTGGACCTCGAATTCACTAAAACGTATACAAATGTTTTAATATAACTGTCAAGCACAAAGTAGCTTTAGCTCAGTAAACCATAACTAAATGTTTCAACAATGTCAATAAAGTGTTCGAAACACATTAAATACAAATAACACCGCAAAATATATTATTAACAGCGCACATGTTCATTCACAATTAACATAAAATGGCAGCTACTCTCAGTACGAAGCTATTCTTCGCTGCAACCAAGCAGGTTTCACTCACACACGCACCTATTACTCTCTTCAACTTAACTCTAACTTACTCAAGATGTTACTAACACATACCTTAAAACACTCTTGACATGTTAGCAAGTTATTACATTGAAATTAACTCTGTTTTATATCGATAACGTACCTGAAAAAGGGGAGAAATAATCACGAGAGTGATACGGTTATGTTTCCGCACTGAGAACTTTAGTGTAATGATGAAAAAACCGCGATTTCCCCTGGAACTTGGGTGGAGACCAGAGCAATCGATCTCAGGCTCATAGATTAAGAGCATTTAGTGGATCACAGATTAACACTTTTACTTTTACTTGAACTCCTGAGTGGCGCAGTGGTCTAAGGCACTGCATCGCAGTGCTAACTGTGCCACTAGAGATCCTGGTTCGAATCCAGGCTCTGTCGCAGCCGGCCGCGACCGGGAGACTCATGGGCGGCGCACAATTGGCCCAGCGTCGTCTAGGGTAGGGGAGGGAATGGTCGGCAGGGATGTAGCTCAGTTGATAGAGCATGGCGTTTGCAACTCCAGGGTTGTGGGTTCGATTCCCACGGGGGGCCAGTATAAAAAAAATATGTAATCACTAACTGTAAGTCGCTCTGGATAAGAGCGTCTGCTAAATGACTAAAATGTAAATGTACTCTTAAATTAGGCACCGGAAAATAAAGTAATCAATATAACGTTTACACATTCCTCTTACAATTTTCACCCTTTGTACGCTTGACGGAGTTGAACCTTTTAACACAATTTATATGAATGTTATTAATCTCTATGAACTAGTACTGAATGCATGATCTTTTTAACCTTAGATATTTTAAGATCCTCACACACCATGAACTTACTAAAACGTTGTATTGTATAACAGGCTATGAATATTTCCTTTAACCTGTCACAGCATCACTAGAGGCCCTTGAGTTATATGAAGTAGCTGTATCCCCTGGAAACACATGAAAACCTGGGTCTGAGGCATCAGTCTCAGAGATACCTTATGAATACCTTGCGAAAGTCATTGAACGCATGGAGAACGCAGGAGAGATATGGATGCAAAGTTGTAAAACGAAAAGTATCAGAGCAGCTCTACTGTAGTCAGTCTTGCATTACGTCGAGTCTCCAAATGAAAACAGATAAAGGGCTTGAAGCCGGAGCAGAGGGTTCTGGGTAAAGATGATTGTCAAGTTGCATTTTCCCTCAGAATTATTGGTGACATTCCTCTGTGCTGTATTTGTATGCCGAAAATGTGTTTTCCCTCCTCTCTCTCTGTCTCTCTCTGTCTCTCTCTCTCTCTCTCTCTCTCTCTCTGTCTCTCTCTCTCTCTCTCTCTCTCTCTCTGTCTCTCTCTGTCTCTCTCTCTCTGTCTCTCTCTCTCTCTCTCTCTCTCTCTCTCTCTCTCTCTCTCTCTCTCTCTCTCTCTCTCTCTCTCTCTCTCTCTCTCCACCTCAGTCTCTCTCTCGCAAGGCCAAACCGACAGACATAAAAGTGAGTTATGAGCTCCCTCCCCTCCAGCTCAACTTCCCCTGAGTACACCTCAACACACACACACACACACACACACACCATCTCCTGAGTACACCTCAACTTACAGAGAATTCTCACTAAAATAAATATGCCCTTGGAAAAGAAAGCCAGAGAGGAGAGAGAGAACAGGGAGGTTGATGAAACAACATTCCCATTACTTGGCCCACGCATATATCTCAATCATTCAAAACTGGTTTAGTCTTGAGATGGGAGTGAGGTTGGCAAGGTTACAGGGTTTTCTCAGCGCTGAACGCGGGGTATCTCTGAACAGTTCCTGCTTACAGTCATTAACTAAAACATCCTTATCTTGTTTAATGAAATAGCCATTCCCCGATTAGACGTCTTGCCGCCAAGAATAAACTTGTGTTTGAAGTTAATTTCCTTATCAGCAGAAAATGGCTGAAGGATGTCGTTTCTTGTTGTTTCCCCTTTGTACGTTCCAAATGACACCCTACCTGTCACGGATTCAGCCGAGGCTGCTCCTCCTCCTCGCTCGGGCAGGCTTCGGCGTTCGTCGTCACCGGAGTACTAGCTGCCACCGATCTATGCTTCTGTGTTCTACTTGTTTCGTCTCCATTGTACACACCTGGTTCCCATTATGTCCATGATTTGTTTTCCTATTTAACCCAACTGGCTCCAACTGTGTTGTGTGCGTGTTTGCTCATGTCTGGTTTGTCGTCCGGTGAGCGGGTTTGTTTCCTCCCTGCGTGGAGGTTATGTTATTTGACGTTACCTACGAGTAAAGTATGTTTTTCCGATGAGCTCTGTGTCCTGCGCCTGACTTCGTCCTACCGCATCACACTGACCGCCTGACACTACCCTATTTAGTGCACTACTACCATATGGCTTTGGTACAAAGTACTGCACTAAATAGGGAATAAGGGTGCCATTTGGGACGTGGCCTCTGTTAGGCCTTCACCATCCGTCCATACCACCTGATACTGCTCTGGTACTATGTATTAAGGATTGGATGAACATCGGCAGAGAACCGTTGGCCCCCTAGGCTTTATCTGTGGTTCATCACAGCCAGTCACCTCTGACCCCTAAGCAATACTTATCAGAAGCAACATCTCTAATATTCAGAAAGTCAACGCGAAACATTTTTGCTGTGTTTTTTTTCCTCCCCACAGTTTCAGTCAACTTAAAAAAGTGTTGCTTTTCCTCCCTTCAAAAATCTAAATATTCATAGTTGTGCCTTAGGGGCATAGGGGATGAATAAAATCAATCACCGTTCTCACAACAAGCCATGACTTATGACGCATCATGGCCTGAGCAAACAATGGAGGAAGTGGAAGATGGAAAAAATCGGAACCATTCCTTGCAGCGTCTACATGTCCACTGAAAAGTGTTTAATCATAGAAAGTTACGAAAATCAATTTCTTCCTGATTTCTGTGATTTTGACTGGCATAGAATTGTAGAACCGTGATGGACATGCAGGGGTCCACGGAATTAAGTATTTGTGAAGTCTGTAACAAACTATGTTAGTATAATTCCCAAAAAAATAAATAAACGTAAGTAGCCTTGTCCGAGCCAGAACGGCCAATAAGGCAGCAGGTTATCTTTTCCTGTCATGTCTTGTCCAGGAGGCAGAACTGAGTGATTTCCCCTTAGACAGGCAGGTTAGCGTTGTTCATCATGAATCTTGTTCTAGAGGCAGCTCTGCAGAATGGTCACTAACAGTCATAAAATCTGATTTGAAACCTAACCACACCGCTATCCCTAAATTAAGACCAAAAAAGCAACAATTTTTTTTTACAAAATAATTTTTACTTTGCAGCTAGCCTATTTAAGGGGACAAGACTCCTAACAATAAACACCAACCTGCCTTAGATAGGCCAGATGCAGAGTCAACATTGGCTTGTGGCAGAGCCTTGGGGACCAGAGCTAAGAGGGTCTCAGGGTACAGAGGCTCAGTGAGGCCAGTGGAAACGCTTCAAACTTAGGCGTTATTACATCAGTTACCAACAGAAACGCGTACAAATCAGGAAACTAAAGTAGAACTTCAGTAACACCGATTACCTTCAACTCAAAGTCTTTCAGCCCCCCCAACCTGCCTGCTGCTGTCTCCAGTCCTTCCTCCCCAAACGTGACCATCAGCTGCCTAATCAACTGTTGGGGCTGATTGTCCAGCCAATCACACACTCGATTGACTAATGACCCTCAGGTGGGCTCCATTACCCTTTCAACCAGGAAGGTGCTGGGAAGAGCCGTAAAGTCGCACTCCTTCTCAAAAAACCAACACTCGATCCCTCCGATGTCAACAACTACAGACCAGTATCCCTTCTTTATTTTCTCTCCAAAACTCTTGAGTGTGCCGTCTTTAGCCAACTCTCTTGCTATCTATCTCAGAATGACCTTCTTGATCCAAACCAGTCAGGTTTCAAGACTGGTCATTCAACTGAGACTGTTCTTCTCTGTGTCACGGAAGCTCTCCGCACTGCTAAAGCTAACTCTCTCTCTCCTCTGCTCTTGTCCTTCTAGACCTGTCTGCTGCCTTTGATACTGTGAACCATCAGATCCTCCTCTCCACCCTCTCAGAGCTGGGCATCTCCGGCGCAGCTCACTCTTGGATTGCGTCCTACCTGACCGGTCGCTCCTACCAAGTGGCGTGGCGAGAATCTGTCTCCGCACCACGTGCTCTCACCACTGGTGTCCCCCAGGGCTCAGTTCTAGGCCCTCTCCTATTCTCGCTATACACCAAGTCACTTGGCTCTGTCATATCCTCACATGGCCTCTCCTATCATTGCTACGCAGACGACACACAACTAATCTTCTCCTTTCCCCCTTCTGATAACCAGGTGGCAAATCGCATCTCTGCATGTCTGGCAGACATATCAGTGTGGATGACGGATCACCACCTCAAGCTGAACCTCGGCAAGACGGAGCTGCTCTTCCTCCCGGGGAAGGACTGCCCGTTCCATGATCTCGCCATCACGGTTGACAACTCCGTTGTGTCCTCCTCCCAGAGTGCGAAGAGCCTTGCCGTGACCCTGGACAACACTCTGTCGTTCTCCGCTAACATCAAGGCGGTGACCCGATCCTGTAGGTTCAT